>NC_069504.1:133361002-133661002 GCF_027579735.1 Bombina bombina | reverse complement strand
CTACCTAGCGATGACAATACATGGCTGGGTAGAATCGGAACCTATGAGACACAATTGGGCTATGTTCCTCAGCACTCAACCACCGCTGAAAGTTGGTGGTCATTACAGGGACCTACACATCAAGTTCATTATGTTCCCTGTGGACTTAGAAGTGGTATCGGCTAACTTGGAGTCAGCCTCTTTGTCTATAATAGGAGAAATATCTGTGGCCTCCGTGACTTTTTATGGACTTGAAGCAGATTGATCTAGTTTCTTACCCTTTATAAATATTTTGTCGCCAACAATTTGAGTATTACTGTTTTGTTCCATTCAAGTAAAAGTATTTTTCATATATGGTCATCCTTTTCTATATGATAGTTGATTGCGACTTTCCTAGTTTTGTTTAGCTACCATACACAAATCACCATACTTATAGTCTGTCAGTTTTGTGCCGTGTGCTCTGTTATTACATATATTACTCTACTTGCCACAACAACATTTGCGCTAAGGGGATGCCCTTACAAGTTTGTAGATAAATTATATAATACCTTTTTCAATGTACAGTTTTACATAGTTGATGTGTGGTTATTGGTTAGTGAATATAATGTAGCACCCACTGTGTTATGTTTTTCTTGTTTAAGTGCTATGCTAATACTATTCTAAATGTTATGTGCCGATGCCCAACACATTACCCTATAGTTGTTCTGCGTACAACAGGGTTCTTGGTTAATCTGATAAACACTGTATGTGCTGCCAACATAACTGGATATAATTTTGGGGCTGTGTGACCACATACACTCGAGGCCCTGCACATGACAATATCTTGCACTCAATAATGCTCGGGTATGATTTAATATCCAACATTATCACTTATTTCTGCAGTTTTATATGTTTGCTGTTAATAGTTCTTATTTTATTATTACATGTAGGTATGATATACCTTTTCAGACCTACCATACAGTTACATTTGGATGTAGTATCTTATAGTTAATATCTCTTATTCCTGTAACTCTACTATATAAAACAAGTGGACCAGGTTTAAGACACCACACCTACCCATATTGTTGGGCTGCCTGCGGCCGGGGTAGCCTAGCAAAGATCACATGTGTGTATACATAGTTATATTTTGTGGTACCTTACATACACAGCTAAAACAAGGTCCCTTAGATCACTTACATTAAAGCAAACAATAGAGTTATAGAGATGAATATACCTTCTTAATTAACAATAGAACTATATATCCTCCCAGACGTTAATGCCCTATACCATTTATTCATTAGTGTAAACGATTTAGACAGTCACCTGGGCATATAGAAATACTGCCTTATGAGTATGAATAAGGAAAATTTTGTGAACCGCTCTACTTCAATTCTTCTGATCCTATAGAGCCTATCCTGTTATAGTTCCTATAGCTTTAGCCTACAAGAAGTGTGCTATTTCATGTGTCTTACTGTTCTTATGTTCATTATTTTGTACCAGTAGAAAGCCCAAGTAACTTTGTATATTCCAGTTACTCTAAAGGCCATATTTAGCAATGACTTACCAATCCTGAGACATAATATCCTGGACATATATTATCCGGTTACTTTAAAATACTTCCCTATTCACAATATAAAACTCCGCCCCCCCAGTACTGTTTACTATGTAAACAAAGGAAAATGCATCCTTAGAACTCTATCCCAAAGTTATTATTCAAGTTGTTTTATATCTATTCCATCATACCAACCCCTTCCCCCCCTACATGGTCTCCCATAATATTTCCACTACACAATTGCCCCTTACAAGGATATCAATAAAGAAATAGGCAATTATAGTACTCCCAAACAACTAGATATACAGGCAGCCAGATTACGAGTTTTGCGTTATGGCTGGCTCGCTAATAACTTGCAAGTTATTTTCACCGCTCACCTTTCATAGCGCTGCTATTACAGGTTTGCAAAAAAAACGGCTTGTGCGGGCGATATGGTTGCGTTGAGCTTCATACCTCACCCAAATACAAGAGGTGTTTTGATGTACTCGTGCACGATTTCCCCATAGACATCAATGGGGAGAGCCGGCTGAAAAAAAGCCTAACACCTGCAATTGCGGCGTGTAAAGCTCCGTAGCGCAGCCCCATTAATGTCAGCCAATAGAAAGCGAACTCAATCCTATTGGCTGATCCAATCAGCCAATAGGATGAAAGCTCAATCCTATTGGCTGATTGCAATAGCTAATAGGATTTTACCCCCTTAATTCCTATTGGCTGATAGAATTCTATCAGCCAATTGGAATGTTAGGGACGCCATCTTGGATGACGTCATTTATACGGAAATTTCATTCTTCAGCAGCCATCAGAAGAAGAGGATGCTCCGCGCTGGATGTCTTGAAGACCGACCCGCTCCGTGCTGGATGGATGAAGATAGAAGATGCCATCTGGATGAAGACTTCTGCATGCTTGGATGAAGACTTCTGCCGGCTTCGATGAGGACTTCTGCCGCCTGGATGAGGATGGATGTTCGGTCTTCAAAAACTGTAAGTGGATCGTCGGGGGTTAGTGGGGTTTTGGGCAATGTTAAAGAACTAAATGCCCTTTTAAGGGCAATGCCCATCCAAATGCCCTTTTCAGGGCAATGGGGAGCTTAGGTTTATTTAGATAGGGTTTTATTTGGGGGGTTTGGTTGTGTGGGTGGTGGGTTTTACTGTTGGGGGGGTGTTTGTATTTTTTTTACAGGTAAAAGTGCGTATTTCTTTTGGGCAAAAGGCCCTTTTAAGGGCCATTGGCAGTTTAGTGTAGGCTAGGGTTTATTTATTTTGGGGGGGCTTTTTTATTTAGATAGGGCTATTAGATTAGGAGTAATTTGTTTTTATTTTTGATGATTTCTTTTTTTATTTTGTGTAATTTAGTGTTTATTTTTTTTGTAATTTAGATAAATGTATTTTGTCAATTTAATTTATTTAATTCATTTTATTGTAATGTTAGTTTTTAGTGTAAGGCAGGTTAGGTTTTATTTTACAGGTAAATTTGAATTTATTTTAACTAGGTAATTAGGAAATAGATAATAACTATTTACTAACTAGTCTACCTAGTTAAAATAAATACAAACTTACCTGTGAAATAAAAATAAAACCTAAGATAGCTACAATGTAACTATTAGTTATATTGTAGCTAGTTTAGGGTTTATTTTACAGGTACGTATTTAGTTTTAAATAGGAATTATTTAGTTATTAATATTTAGAATTATTTTAATTATATTAAAGTTAGGGGGTGTTAGGGTTAGGTTAAGGGGTTAATAGGTTTATTATAGCGGCAGAGTGGGCGGACGGCAGATAAGGGGTTAACTATATTTAAATAGTGTTTTAGATGCGGGAGGGTGCCGTTTTAGGGGTTAATAATTTTATTATAGTGGCGACGATGGCGGGGAGCGGCGGAATAGGGGTTAATACTTTTTTAAGTGGCGGCGATGTCCGGAGCGGCAGATTAGGGGTTAATAATTTTATTTTAGTGTTTGCGATGCGGGAGGGCCTCGGTTTAGGGGTTAAAAGGTAGTTTATGGGTGTTAGTGTACTTTTTAACACTTTAGTTATGAGTTTTATGCTACAGCTCTATAACGTAACACTCATAACTACTGACTTTAGATGGCGGTATGGATCTTGTCGGTATAGGCTGTACCGCTCACTTTTTGGCCTCCCCGCAAAACTCGTAATACCGGCGCTATGGAAGTCACATTGAAAAAACAAAATTTATGCTTACCTGATAAATTCATTTCTCCTGTAGTGTGGTCAGTCCACGGGTCATCATTACTTCTGGGATATTATCTCCTCCCCTACAGGAAGTGCAAGAGGATTCACCCAGCAGAGCTGCTATATAGCTCCTCCCCCCTACGTCACCTCCAGTCATTCGACCAAAGGACCAACGAGAAAGGAGAAGCCCAAGGGTGTAGTGGTGACTGGAGTATAATCCAAAAAATTTTTTAGCCTGCCATAAAAAACAGGGCGGGCCGTGGACTGACCACACTACAGGAGAAATGAATTTATCAGGTAAGCATAAATTTTGTTTTCTCCTGTTAAGTGTGGTCAGTCCACAGGTCATCATTACTTCTGGGATACCAATACCAAAGCAAAAGTACACGGATGACGGGAGGGACAGGCAGGCTCTTTATACGGAGGGAACCACTGCCTGAAGAACCTTTCTCCCAAAAACAGCCTCCGAAGAAGCAAAAGTGTCAAATTTGTAAAATTTGGAAAAAGTATGAAGAGAAGACCAAGTTGCAGCCTTGCAAATCTGTTCAACAGAAGCCTCATTCTTAAAGGCCCAAGTGGAAGCCACAGCTCTAGTAGAATGAGCTGTAATTCTTTCAGGAGGCTGCTGTCTAGCAGTCTCATAGGCTAATCGTATTATGCTACGAAGCCAAAAAGAGAGAGAGGTAGCCGAAGCTTTTTGACCTCTCCTCTGACCAGAATAAACGACAAACAGGGAAGACGTTTGACGAAAATCCTTAGTTGCCTGTAGATAAAATTTCAGGGCACGGACTACATCTAGATTGTGTAGCAGACGTTCCTTCTTCGAGGAAGGATTAGGACACAAAGATGGAACAACAATCTCTTGATTGATATTCCTGTTAGTGACCACCTTAGGTAGGAACCCAGGTTTAGTACGCAGAACTACCTTGTCTGAATGAAAAATCAGATAAGGAGAATCACAATGTAAGGCAGATAACTCAGAGACTCTTCGAGCCGAGGAAATAGCCATTAAAAACAGAACTTTCCAAGATAACAACTTGATATCAATGGAATGAAGGGGTTCAAACGGAACACCCTGTAAAACATTAAGAACTAAGTTCAAACTCCATGGCGGAGCAACAGTTTTAAACACAGGCTTGATCCTAGCTAAAGCCTGACAAAAAGCTTGAACGTCCGGAACTTCTGACAGACGTTTGTGTAAAAGAATGGACAGAGCTGAAATCTGTCCCTTTAAAGAACTAGCGGATAACCCCTTTTCTAAACCTTCTTGTAGAAAAGACAATATCCTTGGAATCCTAACCTTACTCCATGAGTAACTCTTGGATTCGCACCAATATAAGTATTTACGCCATATTTTATGGTAAATCCTTCTGGTAACAGGCTTCCTAGCCTGTATTAAGGTATCAATAACTGGCTCAGAAAAACCACGTTTTGATAAAATCAAGCGTTCAATTTCCAAGCAGTCAGCTTCAGAGAAGTTAGATTTTGATGTTTGAATGGACCCTGGATCAGAAGGTCCTGTTTCAGAGGTAGAGACCAAGGCGGACAGGATGACATGTCCACTAGATCTGCATACCAAGTCCTGCGTGGCCATGCAGGTGCTATTAGAATCACTGATGCTCTCTCCTGTTTGATTCTGGCAATCAATCGAGGAAGCATCGGGAAGGGTGGAAACACATAAGCCATCCCGAAGGTCCAAGGTGCTGTCAAAGCATCTATCAGAACCGCTCCCGGATCCCTGGATCTGGACCCGTAGCGAGGAAGCTTGGCGTTCTGACAAGACGCCATGAGATCTATCTCTGGTTTGCCCCAACGTCGAAGTATCTGGGCAAAGACCTCCGGATGAAGTTCCCACTCCCCCGGATGAAAAGTCTGTCCGCCTCCCAGTTCTCCTATCCCGGGATGTGGATTGCAGACAGGTGGCAAGAGTGAGACTCTGCCCAGCGAATTATCTTTGATACTTCCATCATTGCTAGGGAGCTTCTTGTCCCTCCCTGATGGTTGATGTAAGCTACAGTCGTGATGTTGTCCGACTGAAACCTGATGAACCCCCGAGTTGTTAACTGGGGCCAAGCCAGAAGGGCATTGAGAACTGCTCTCAATTCCAGAATGTTTATTGGAAGGAGACTCTCCTCCCGATTCCATAGTCCCTGAGCCTTCAGAGAATTCCAGACAGCACCCCAACCTAGTAGGCTGGCGTCTGTTGTTACAATTGTCCAGTCTGGCCTGCTGAATGGCATTCCCCTGGACAGGTGTGGCCGATAAAGCCACCATAGAAGAGAATTTCTGGTCTCTTGATTCAGATTCAGAGTGGGGGACAAATCTGAGTAATCCCCATTCCACTGACTTAGCATGCACAATTGCAGCGGTCTGAGATGTAGGCGTGCAAAAGGTACTATGTCCATTGCCGCTACCATTAAGCCGATCACCTCCATGCATTGAGCTACTGACGGGAGTTGAATGGAATGAAGGACCCGGCATGCATTTTGAAGCTTTGTTAACCTGTCTTCTGTCAGGTAAATCTTCATTTCTACAGAATCTATCAGAGTCCCCAAGAAGGGAACTCTTGTGAGTGGAAAGAGAGAACTCTTCTTTTCGTTCACCTTCCATCCATGCGACCTTAGAAATGCCAGTACTAACTCTGTATGAGACTTGGCAGTTTGAAAGCTTGAAGCTTGTATCAGAATGTCGTCTAGGTACGGAGCTACCGAAATTCCTTGCGGTCTTAGTACCGCCAGAAGAGTACCCAGAACCTTTGTGAAGATTCTTGGAGCTGTAGCCAATCCGAATGGAAGAGCTACAAACTGGTAATGCCTGTCTAGAAAGGCAAACCTTAGATACCGGTAATGATTTCTGTGAATCGGTATGTGAAGGTAAGCATCCTTTAAATCTACTGTGGTCATGTACTGACCCTCTTGGATCATGGGCAAAATTGTTCGAATAGTTTCCATCTTGAACGATGGAACTCTTAGGAATTTGTTTAGGATCTTTAAATCCAAGATTGGCCTGAAAGTTCCCTCTTTTTTGGGAACTACAAACAGATTTGAGTAAAACCCTTGTCCTTGTTCCGACCGCGGAACTGGATGGATCACTCCCATTAATAAAAGATCTTGTACGCAGCGTAGGAACGCTTCTTTCTTTATTTGGTTTGTTGACAACCTTGACAGATGAAATCTCCCTCTTGGGGGAGAGGATTTGAAGTCCAGAAGGTATCCCTGAGATATGATCTCTAACGCCCAGGGATCCTGAACATCTCTTGCCCAAGCCTGGGCGAAGAGAGAAAGTCTGCCCCCTACTAGATCCGGTCCCGGATCGGGGGCCCTCGATTCATGCTGTCTTAGGGGCAGCAGCAGGTCTCCTGGCCTGCTTGCCCTTGTTCCAGGACTGGTTAGGTTTCCAGCCTTGTCTGTAGCGAGCAACAGCTCCTTCCTGTTTTGGTGCAGAGGAAGTTGATGCTGTTCCTGCTTTAAAATTACGAAAGGAACGAAAATTAGACTGTCTAGCCCTAGGTTTGGCTTTGTCCTGAGGCAGGGCATGGCCTTTACCTCCTGTAATGTCAGCGATAATCTCCTTCAACCCGGGCCCGAATAAGGTCTGCCCTTTGAAAGGTATATTAAGCAATTTAGATTTAGAAGTAACATCAGCTGACCAGGATTTTAGCCACAGCGCTTTGCGTGCCTGAATGGCAAATCCGGAATTCTTAGCCGTAAGTTTAGTTAAATGTACTACGGCATCTGAAATAAATGAGTTAGCTAACTTAAGGGTTCTAAGTTTGAGTGTAATCTCATCTAGTGTAGATGATTCAAGTGTCTCTTCCAGAGACTCAAACCAAAATGCTGCTGCAGCCGTGACAGGCGCAATACATGCAAGAGGTTGCAATATAAAACCTTGTTGAACAAACATTTTCTTAAGGTAACCCTCTAATTTTTTATCCATTGGATCTGAAAAGGCACAGCTATCCTCCACCAGGATAGTGGTCCGCTTAGCTAAAGTAGAAACTGCTCCCTCCACCTTAGGGACCGTTTGCCATAAGTCCCGTGTGGTGGCGTCTATTGGAAACATTTTTCTAAATATCGGAGGAGGTGAGAACGGCACACCGGGCCTATCCCACTCCTTAGTAACAATTTCAGTAAGTCTCTTAGGTATAAGAAAAACATCAGTACTCGCCGGTACCGCAAAATATTTATCCAACCTACACATTTTCTCTGGTATTGCAACTGTGTTACAATCATTCAGAGCCGCTAACACCTCCCCTAGTAATACACGGAGGTTTTCCAGCTTAAATTTAAAATTTGAAATATCTGAATCCAGTCTGTTTGGATCAGAACCGTCACCCACAGAATGAAGTTCTCCGTCCTCATGTTCTGCCACCTGTGACGCAGTGTCTGACATGGCCCTAATATTATCAGCGCACTCTGTTCTCACCCCAGAGTGATCACGCTTGCCTCTAAGTTCTGGTAATTTAGCCAAAACTTCAGTCATAACAGTAGCCATATCCTGTAATGTGATTTGAAATGGCCGCCCAGATGTACTCGGCGCTACAATATCACGCACCTCCCGAGCGGGAGATGCAGGTACTGACACGTGAGGTGAGTTAGTCGGCATAACTCTCCCCTCGTTGTCTGGTGAAATATGTTCAATTTGTACAGATTGACTTTTATTTAAAGTAGCATCAATACAGTTAGTACATAAATGTCTATTGGGCTCCACTTTGGCATTAGCACATATAGCACATGTATCTTCCTCTGAATCAGACATGTTTAACACACTAGCAATAAACTAGCAACTTGGAAATGCTTTTCAAGTAATTTACAATAATATGAAAACAAACTGTGCCTATAAGAAGCACAGAAAAAATTATGACAGTTGAAAATAATTAAGTTATAGCATCAAATCTTTGTAAGAAATATACAATTTTAGCAAAGGATTGTTCCCATTAGCAAAGGATAACTAACCCTGGCAGCAGAAAAAATACACAAATAAACGTTTTTTATCACAGTCAACTACAATCTTCACAGCTCTGCTGTGAATGATTACCTCCCTCAAAAAAGGCTTTGGAGATCCCTGAGTTCTGTAGAGATGAACCGGATCATGCAGGAAGAAAATGAACCTCTGACTGAGTTTTTTGATGCGTAGTAAAAGCACCAAAAATGGCCCCTCCCCCTCACACATAACAGTGAGAGAGATCAGTGAACTGCTTTAATTTAAACAAAACTATTGCCAAGTGGAAAAAATAGTGCCCAAAACATTTTTTCACCCAGTACCTCAGAGAAATAAACGTTTTTACATGCCAGCAAAAAAACGTTTAACCTCAATAAATTAATTGTTATTTAAAACCTATTGCAAGTCCCTGCAAATTAGGTTGTCTATGCATACAGTATAAATCCAGTGAAGTACCATTCCCCAGAATACTGAAGTGTAAAATATACATACATGACAGCCTGATACCAGCTACATCTACTGCATTTAAGGCTGAGTTTACATTATAACGGTATGGCAGGATTTTCTCATCAATTCCATGTCAGAAAATAACAAACTGCTACATACCTCTTTGCAGATTAATCTGCCCTCTGTCCCCTGATCTGAAGTTTACCTCTCCTCAGATGGCCGAGAAACAGCAATATGATCTTAACTACTCCGGTTAAAATCATAGAAAAAACCCAGGTAGATTCTTCTTCAAATTCTACCAGAGAATGAATAACACACTCCGGTGCTATTATAAAATAACAAACTTTTGATTGAAGGTAATAAACTAATTAAATCACCACAGTCCTCTCACACATCCTATCTATTCGTTGGGTGCAAGAGAATGACTGGAGGTGACGTAGGGGGGAGGAGCTATATAGCAGCTCTGCTGGGTGAATCCTCTTGCACTTCCTGTAGGGGAGGAGATAATATCCCAGAAGTAATGATGACCCGTGGACTGACCACACTTAACAGGAGAAATTACTTTTTAAAAGTGCGGTACTGACGTTGCGTGACAGCCAAAAAAGTGTACGGTACAGCTATTCTGAGAAGACTAGAGATGCTTTTTCACTCATAATGCAAAACTTGTAATCTGGCTGAATGTTAATAGTCAAAGAATAGCTCCTATGTACCATGGGGAATAGTCAAACCATAAATTAGTGAGACCAAAACAAGGAAAATATAAGATGTTATATTATGTCATTGTATTCTCTGTTGTTTTACGTAACATTGCTCCTTAAAAGTACTTAGGCTCTAGCGTTATCGTGTCCTAAGCATATAATATCATAGACATTCTAGAATCCTGTAAAAACCCATGTATTGCATTTTTGCTTTTAATGTGTTTATCTGCAATGTATACCTTAACATCTTAATAAAAACTATTGGGAAAAAAATATCATCCAAATAGGGGAAAACAGAAATCCTCTGAGACCTTATGACTGAAATCAAGGCACCCAGAACTTTTGTAAAATAATTACTGGTGCAATGGCAGATCCAAAAACTGATATTTGTCCAGAAAGGCAAACCTTAGAATCCGTTGATGATCCAAATGAATAGTAACATGCAGATAGGCATCCTTTAAATCTATGGTCCACAAATAGTGAATCCTGAACGTTTCCACTTTTAAAGTTTTGATCCTCATAATTTTGTTAAAACCCCCATCCCCTGTTCTAATGAAACATGGACTATAACCTCTATAGATTCTAGATCTGAAACAAATAAAAGAAAAGCTTGAGCTTTTACTGTGTTCCATGGCACCCTTGAAAGAAAAAATCTCAGAAACTTTGAATTGAAGCCTATTAGATACCTTAAAGAGACAATTTTCAGAGCCCGAGAGTCTGGAACTGAGAAAAAACTTGCATCCTGAAAATGCATCAACCTGCCCCCTACTAGAGATACTGGACTGGGGGCCACACATTCATGCTGACTTAGAAATAGGGGTGGGGATTTTTGAACTTTTTGGACTTGTGTCAATTGGCACCAGGCTTCCAGGGCTTACTTGAGCTGCTCTGATTTGCAAAAAAGGCAGCTGAATTTCCTTAAACAGGAATCAAGCTTCCTATCTAACGTGTCTTCAAAAAAAAAAAAACTTTTCCATAGGAAGATAATTTTTTTTTTTTTAACTAAAGCAGAAATAGCATCATCCATATTAGGGACATTATAAAAACGCTCACACTTAGCAGACTGAAAAGGGTAAATTTTCTTAAATCTGGGAGAAGGACTAAAAATACTTAAAAGTCTTCAGACAATCCTTAGCCCACATTTTAGAAACAGCCATAGGAACAGGAACATTTTCAGATAATTCATCCTGATATTTAAAATAAGTATCTAGCTGACCCTTAGAAGTCTTGCCAGCAGAAGTATCATCTGAAACCTCTAAAGCAATCAATACTTCTTTAAACAAAGAGCGGATTAATTCAGTCTTGAATAAAAACACAAAAGGAGATAAATCAGTATTAATAGCCTGACAGACTCCCTGGTCATGAGATAGCACATCCCTCATATATAACTTGATCACAATGAAGATTCAGAAATACCAGGCTAGTAGAAGGCAAATCAGACACTGACCTTTTCCTTTTACATGGCGGGGGAGGGGGGAGGCAGCTATCAGATCTGTGATAGCAGACTTTATGTACTCCCTCTGATAAGACAGACATATCGCCAGAAAGGATTGTTCTTTTTAGAAGCTCAGGTAAATTGGAGTTTCCAAAATAAGAGGACAACACACTATTTGTAAAACTCCAAGGACTATCTAAGAATAAAGAGGAGTTACGCTTGCTTACTACAATTGACAGAAGAGCACTAATACAAACATCTACAATTTCAACAAACGGCCAAATTTTGCAGTCACCATGGCAACATAGACCACGCTTCAACCAGTGCACAGGTAACATTGTTAACGGCCATTCAAATCCAGGTCACGTGAGTAGAAAATTTTATCTGACGTTTCAATACTCAGACCACGTGACTATCTTGTTTATCAAATAGCATACATTGTATCAACATACAAACGTTAAACTCTGCAAAGCACAGACCTGTATCAATACGCTGTAACAAAATTTATATAAGGTGAATAACAGCTTACATTTTTACCATTTTTGCGCTTACTTTTTGCATTTGTAATTTTGTTACGCTTTGAATCAAGTTGGTATTGCATCTTAAGGCAATATATCTAAGGGGCATTTTATAACGTTCTTAAATCATTAACACCACTGTACATCTAAACCTGAGGCAAAATATCAAGGGAGACGTTCCGCTTTTACACAAATTGAAAAAGCTTCAATTATACCCATTGTTGCAATTGTTTTATCATAAAAGGGTTTATATCGTTTTAAATTGTTTAATATTATAATTTTTAGCCAAAAATACCTTGCATTTAGGTTTTTATTAATAAACAAGCATTTATTCTCATACAGCTGGAGCATTTATTAACAATACACTTGATGCATTTTTTACTCATTTGATTTTTTACTCATTTGGTTTTATAGTAACTCTCTTGTAGTACGTTTTTTTTAACCAATCATTGCCTTATATAAGTTCTACTAATATATATATACATAAACAAATCACATTTTTTCCTTCAACCTAGCCCCAAAAATATTTTTTTGGAGCGCCAACTACACTCTATATTTTATAAAACACATTTAGAAATGATTGAAAAATGCTTATCTGATAAGACTTTTAAATCTGGATTAGGCCCAGCTTGCAAGGAATCAGCATGATCTATGACAAACATAGAGCTCAGAGGAGAGGGGAACACACCAACCACCCAGCAGCTCTACTGTAACTAAAGACAGTGACCGCAGCATCCAGGACACCTATAAAGCAAAAAAGGGCGCCAAATGATCATGTGCATGAGCGCATGCACGCCCACACAAAAACAAGCATCAACAAAAAATATGGCGCAACATTTTCCTTTTATATGTATAACAATTACCCTTAAATAAAAAATATATATCCCTCTGAGTTCAAATAATATGAGCCAGATTACAAGTGGAGTGGTATTTCTAGTGCAATTAGACTTTAGCGCAAACAATAACCTATTCCCCCATAGAAATCAATAGAGAAAAAAAAATGGAAAACAACCTAACACCCGAATCGCACGCTAACCCAATTGCATGTTGTCTGATACGCACTCCTGACTGTGTATTCACATATGCGATAACCCAAACTCCTATTCTCATATGAACACACCTGACCGCATATTCTACTGTGCGCTAACCTGACCTCATAATTTCAAGTGTACTAACCCTAATATTTCACATTCCACTAAGAAGAATATGGTCTATTTATTAAAAAATACATATATCTATATACACTCACCAGCCACTTTATTAGGTACACCAGTTTGAGATGGTTTGAGCTTTGTGACATGGTGCATTATCCTGTTGGAAGATGATGGGTACACTGTAGTCATAAAGGGATGGACATGGTAAGCAACAATACCCCGTAGGACGTGGCCTTTAAACAATGCTCAATTGGTACTAAGGGGCCCAAAGAGTGGCAAGAAAATATCCCCCAAACCATTACACCACCACTACCAGCCTGAACCATTGATAAAAGGCAGGATAGATGCATGCTTTCATGTTGTTTATGCCAAATTTTGACCCTGCCATCTGAATGTTGCATCTGAAATCGAGACTCACCAGACCAGGCAACGTTTTCCAACTTCTATTGTCCAATTTTGGCGAGCCTGTGCGAATTGTAGTCTGAGTTTTCTATTCTTAGCTGACAGGAGTGGCACACAGTGTGGTCTTCTGCTGCTGTAGCCCATTTGCTTCAAGGTTCGACGTGTTGTGCATTCAGAGATGGTATTCTGCATACCTTGGTTGTATTGAGTGGTTATTTGAGTTACTGTTGCCTTTCTATCATCTCAAATCAGTCTGCCCATTCTCCTCTGACATCAACAAGGCATTTTCGTCCATACAACTGCCTCTCACTGGATATTTTCTCTTTTTCGGACCATTCTATGTAAACCCTAGAGATGGTTGAGCATGAAAATCCCAGTAGATCAGCAGTTTTTTAAATATTCAGACCAGCCCGTCTGGCACCAACAACCATGCCACATTCCAAGTCACTTAAATCCCCTTTCTTCCCCATTCTGATGCTTGGTTTAAACTTCAGCAAGTCGTCTTCACCACGTCTAGATGCTTAAATACATTGAGTTGCTGCCATGTGATCGGCTGATTAATTGCTTGGTAACACAAACTGCTAAACAGGTGTACCTAATAAAGTGTCAGAGAGTGTATATCTGATGGTATTTTGGTACAATATGTCTTTATATATGTACACATTTGTATTTACGTGTATATTTGTGTATATATGTCAATAAATACATATATACACATAAAAATACATAAATAGATATGTACACATATACACACACACACATATTTGCAGGCTTTTATGATGTAAGGAATATATATATATATATATATATATATATATATATATATATATATATATAACATTTGGTGGAGTAAAAGCTCTCTGTTTGTATCAATATTTTTATAATTATTATTTTTTTCTATTTAATCTTAAAATGTATATTATATATTATTTTCATTTAGGACATATATAATGTTTTAATAAGAAAGGTTTATATAATGATATTGGTAATGGATGTCTCTTCTGCTGTATATTTGCAATTGCACCAGCTCTTGACATATCTCCACACAAATAATATATACAAACACTCCCATTTGGAGTCAGATAATCAGGGAGAAGGTGCGTGATGTGTGAGTGTATATTTGATAACACACCCTCTGATTTGTCACAAAGTGGGAGTGATTCATACCTACAGTAGTTGTAGATTGGCGAGGTTCTGTCAAGAGGGGAGGGCAATTTCAATTGAAATAATCTGGTAATGGTTTTGAGTATTATCTGAATAATGACACTCTTGAGAAAGTTTGCATAGAAACAAACGAAACGCGTAGATTAATGAATTGTAAGGAACACTGTAAGCAGTTACAGGTGCAGGCGACGAAGGTGTCTGTATCGTTTGAATTCTGGTGGTCCGTATATAGAATCTAGCAAATTATGTTACTGTGAAGTTATATGCACACTTTGTGTAAGTGTTTTTAACTGTATTGGTTATATTAAAGTGTTTTTCTACCTTGATGTGGGGTTACGCATTTTTCTGTGTTTTGAGATCTCATATATTTGAGCCCTTATTACTTTTTTGTGCAATATTTCTTGTGAATAAATTTTTTTTAATATATATTTCTTTTATTGAGGTTTTTAGCAAAAATGACATTACAAGTATAGTTTGCCACAACTCCATATAAACAGGTATAGGAACAGCTCCTACACCCTGATGGAAATATATACACTTCAGTTAGTATAGAATTATAGGTACAACAATAAAGCCATATTCATATAATGACAGATAAACCCAGAAATAAAAAGGCAGGTACAGCTGAAACCTCCATTTATAAGTTTATAACATCCTCCTAAAATATTGATAGGCCGCTCTTGGACCTATATGTAACAACTAGAATCACTGGAGGTAAACTAGACTGGACTATAATGATATAGAGCCACTTTTGAGCCTGGTGACTAAATACACTTAATGTAAAGTGATTTATGATATATAAATAAGAGACAGAGTTTAAAGCAGACAAAAAGCTGCTCGGTAATAATCCCAGATAATAAACTAGGGATTTTTCTTAAAATATACGGTCACTGTGTGAATTGTAATGTGCTATAGGAAACATGAAACTGAGACGATGAGCTTAGTTATACACAAACTAACTGCACTAAAGTGTTTGGGAGGAAGCACCTTAGCAGAAGGGTTCCTGGATCAGACAGAAATTGTCTGGAAGATAGCTTGACTAGACTTGATATTGTTAGGGAATGTCTTATAGCATAATTTCACTGAGATTTAATATTAATATAGCATCATAATATGAAAGCCTTATCAATCAATGTTAAGGGAGATGGGGTTAGTTACAGTGTGCTCACTATAATATAACTATAATATAATATAACTGCACCCATTCAAAACCATGGTAAGATAGTGGTAGGGGCATTTTATTGGATACTAGAGAATCACTGTATGTTAGGGAAGAGAAATCTAGTAGGTTGACGGACAGCTTTATTATAACTTGTAAACTCTTAAGGAGAATATCATCCAGTATAGGATGTTTTTTTCCCCGCATATGATTTCCTAGCAATGAGCTATGAATAGTTGTAACCTGAATGATAAGCTAGATTCTTCAAATACCCATCTGTGAAGGGAAGCGTAAACCTCTATATTACAACAAAATAGTATGATTCCAACATAAAAATGTGGTAGTTCCCATAGTAAGCATTACATATTAATTGACAAATAGACATGCATATCTGAGTTATTTATGTTAACAAGTATATCCCCCAGGTTAAAGAGCTAGATCATAGGATAACTATATCTAGGATTAACAGGACCAATTAGGCTGAATTGCTGTAGGTAACAAGTAGGTAGGTAACGTTTAATCACATTTTTAAGCTTTAGATGCGTGAAGGAGTGTATCTCTTACTTATTTACAGTAAGAAACTGTAATTCCCAGATAAAGAATGAAATCATAAAGTAGTCATGACTAGAATAAGCAAAAGCAACTAGGCAAAATTGTTATAACCAAGAAACTGGAGGGTAGGTTTAAACTCAAGTTTAACTTAAGTGCGTGTAATGGATCTTATCATAGTGTATAGTTTTAACATGCGTACCTTAGTATGGGGCCTACGTAAACCCCTATATTACAACAAAAGAATATGGTTCCGACATATGAATGTGGTAGTACCCAGAGTAAACATCACATTTTAATTAGCAGATGGAGATGCCTATCTGAGTTATTTATGTTAAGAAGTGTATCCCCCAAATTAAAGAGCTAGGTCATAGGAGAGCTATATCTAGGATTGACAGGAACAATTAGGTTTACTTGCTATAGGTAACAAGCAGGTAAGTAAGATTTAATGTTTAGCTTCATATGCGTGAAAGAGTATATCTCTTACTTATTTATAGTAAAAAAAAACTGCAATTCCCAGTTTAAAGAATTAAGTTGTAAAGTAGTCATGACTAAAATTGGCAAAAACAACTAGGCAAAATTGTTATAACCAGGAAACTGGAGAGTAAGGTTTAAACTCAAGGTTAGCTTAAGTGCGTGTATGGGAGGTTATCATAGTGTATTGTTTTAACATTCGCACCTTTGGAGGGGGCCTAAGGTCTCTTTAATAAGGATTCCTTTCTGATAACTGTATAAAATCTGATTAAAAAAAACAAACAAAAAAAAACATGTACACTGGTGATATAGATTGTTTGAGTGCCCCAACACTAATTATATCAAACTATACATTTAATGATAAACAAGTACAACCTTAAAGATATATAAGTGCTTCACATACTCCTAGGTTGGTTACTCATTGGAGTCCATCCAGAGTTCCTTCATTGCTATGAGCCGTTAAGCTCAGGCTTAAGTCGCGATGTGGAGATATCTATCTATATGAGATGTTAGCCTATGCCAGCTCGATGTGGAGCCAATATGGGAACGTCTGTAAAAGGTGGTATGTAGATGGAGCACTCACATCTGAAGTGTGTCTCCGAACTCATTAGATCCAGTCCAGCTGCATCTGTCTGTGGCATAGCTGACAATACATAAGAGAACGACTCGTTCATACGAGAGAGGACCGAAGTGGTAAGTATAGGGAGCTTGATCGTAGGAGTCCAAAGGGTATGTCTCACCCAAACTGATGACCTTGCCTGTTCCGCCGCCGCCCCCCTCAGCCCCCTACCAGGTAGGTGCCGGCCGCATCTCCCGTGGCGGGAGCCGAGGCAGAAGGCATAGGATACACATCCAAACTCCCTGCTGAAACGGTAGGAGCATTCTCTCCCAAAGGCATATTCAGTTGAGCTGTACTCACTTGATCGCCGGCTCTCACGGGTGTCTCTGATTCAAAGATGGCCGGCTCCACATGGATATTTCTCAGAGTAGATTGTAGAGATTCAAACCTCCTGGACATCCTTTTCTCTAATTCCCACAGCATCTTACAGATGACAATATTGTCTTCCTCCATGGTCTAGATGGTAGAAGGTGGCAGCAGTGTACTTAGTAAGATTAAAACCTGGTGACCGGGGGGGTTAATGTAATCAGATCGTTAGGCCAATATTGCATGGCTTGAGTTGATCCAGGTCTCTGAGGTCATACTTGCGGCAAAGTTGATCTGAATGCAAACTATAGCTTTTAGGTTAGATATTCCTCAATTTCTGTGATGTTGATGGTGCCACAAAGCAAGGATATTCAATGAATATTCTAGTGTTCTTTCAGAGATTCCAACATAGTGGCCATACTTGTTAGCAGGTAGGACACGCCCCCTTTTGTGAATAATTTTAATTAGATAATGTTATTATGAGTGTAACTGTACTTTGTAAAAGTATTTTTGATGTGTTTTGAGACACTTTTTATTTTTTGCGAAGCAGTTGACCACAGCTCTCTGGTAGCGGTAAGCATTCTAGCCTAAATTGTGATTGCTTTCATGTTTACTTTAAACTCGTAATACAAGTACAAATTAACCTGCGCGCAAACGCCCGCTCCACTCATAATCTAGCCCTATAAGTGCTAAATAAGCTAGCACTAATAAGAAGGCCAAAACATTCCTAATGGATTCCACCCAGAGATATAAATGCCCCAAAAAAATTACCTCAAAAAGCTTTTAACCTAGTAATGAGAATGTTATCAGAGTAGAAGTTTTTTTTTTAAGCATGTCCTGGAGTAAAGGCCAAATAAATGCAAAGGAAGATTACTGCACTAAAAGTAAAAAAAAAGAATATTTTTATCCCCTTTACATAAAAGGATAAAGATAAGCGTCATGCTTAATACCCCAGTATGACCCTCATGACAACACCAGTACTAGAAAGGGGAACTCCAGGGTCCTAACCTGGAAAACGTAAAATAAAATAACAAACAATTTTGCACATCTTCATTCTTCACCAACCTCCACCGGAGGCAAAGACAAGACTGATTACCATATTTTCAATAAAACACTTACTATTCAAAGGAACATCCCAACACAAGCCTGCAATCTCTCATCTTTGCTCCCAGTAACCTCCTTTGCCACTCTCTGCACCCTCCTCTCAATTACAGATAGTGAAGTGGATTCCCTATTGTCTTCCTTGCACCTCACTACCTGCCCACTTCACCCTATTCCTTCACATCTAATACCTCCTCTGTCCCCGACCCTCATTCCGGCTCTTACTCACATATTCAACCTATCCCTTTCTACCGGCTCATTCCCTGCCTCTTTCAAACATGCAAAGGTCACCCCATCCTCAAAAAACCCTCCCATGACCGTAACTCTCCTGCAAACTACCGCCCTATATTTTTGCTCCTGTTAGCTTCAAAAATCCTTGAAAAACTAGCTTTTGATCGCCTAACCCAATTCCTGTCCTCCAATTCATTGCTCGACCCCCAGCAATCTGGCTTCCGTCCCCAACAGTCAACTGAGACTGCCCTCACCATGGTTACGAACGACCTCCTTTCTGCTAAAAAAAAGGCTACTACTCTATACTCATCTTACTTGACCTCTCTGCTGCCTTTGACACTGTTGACCATCGCCTTCTCCTACGGATTCTCAGCTCTCTTGGGCTCTGTGACACTGCCCTCTCCTGGATTCACTCTTATCTCTCTAACAGATCTTTCTCTGTCTCTTTTGCTAGTGACTCCTCCACTCCATTGCCTCTGTCTGTTGGAGTACCTCAAGGCTCTGTCCTGGGTCCTCTACTCTTCTCTATTTACACTTCTTCACTGGGTAAACTCATCAACAGCTATTGCTTCAACTATCACCTCTATGCTGACGATACCCAGATCTACCTTTCCACCCTTGCACTCTCTCCTTCTGTCAATTCTCACATCAGCGACTGCTTATCTGGCATTTCCTCCTGGATGGCCTCTCACCACCTAAAAATAAACATGTCCAAGACCGAACTACTTCTAATCCCTCCCTCTAACTCTACTCCAGTTTCTAATTTTTCCATCACTGTTGGCGGCACCACTATCTCCCCATCACCCCAAGTCTGCTGCCTTGGAGTCACACTTGACTCAAATCTGTCCTTCATTCCCCACATCAAATTGCTCTCTACATCCTGCCACAACCACCTACGCAATATCTCCAAAATTCATCCGTTACTGAGTGCTGAAACTACTAAACAGCTAATCAACTCTCTGGTAAATTCCCGACTTGACTACTGTAATAACTTGCTATCTGGCCTCCCTCTCTCCCATTCAATCCATCCTAAATGCATCTGCAAGTCTAATCCACCTCTCTCGACGCTCTGTTTCTGCTGCACCTCTCTGTGAGTCCCTTCACTAGCTCCCCATTCACAGCAGAATTAAATTCAAAATTCTCACCCTGACATACAAAGCCCTCACCAATGCTGCCCCACCCTACCTGTCATCACTCATCAACAAATATACTCCAGCCCGCCCCCTAAGATCCAACAATGACCTGCTTTTTGTGTCCTCTACCATCCCCTCCTCTCATGCTAGACTACAGGACTTCTCTAGTGCGGCACCAACCCTCTGGAACACACTTCCTTGAGCTGTCAGACTTTCCCCTAACCTCTCCTCCATTAAACGTTCCCTAAAGACCTTTTTGTTCAGGGAAGCATATCACCCGACTCATTAACAATTTAACTTCACTTACCCTACAGTTGCCCTCATATATCTCCTCACTAATATCATTCTCACCTTTGCAGTCCCCACTTCCTGTTTCCCACCCTCCCACCCATCTAGATTGCAAGTTCCCACGGGAATAGGGCCCTCAATTCCCCCTGTATTTGTTTATAAAATGTTGTCTCGTATTGTATTGTTCCTCCATTGTACTTTTTAATCCTTGTACCCATGGGCAGCGCTGCGGAATCTGTTTGTGCTTTATAAATAAAGAATAATAATAAATAAATAAAAAAATAGTGGTGAGAGGGTTTATATAGAGGTTTGGGAATCTTTGCCTCCTCCCAGTGGCAGGAGAGGTAATCCCCAAAAGTAATATATCATGGACTCTTATTACCTAGATGAAAGAAAATGCTTCTGAAAATAAAATTGGACATGCATCTCCATACTATACTAAATGTCATCTATCTTTAGTCATTTGAACAGATGAACCCAGCAAGACATTTCTCACAATCCTACACAACAAGATAAAACAGCTTTTAGTAAAAGGCTGCAAAATGAACCCTGTAAACTTAGACATATTTTTTTGCTTTCAATTTGGTACAAATATAAAGGTCAAAAGTATTGTACAAATATTACCAGACTAACAGCTAACTATGGTGTTAAGGGACCAAGCATAGAAAGAAAATAATATTTCCTAGGAATTCTAATTTTAAGGGGATATATATAAAGTAAATGTAAAATCCTAAATATAAGGACATAACTTTATAATCATATAATGTCTGTAAACTTAGCCTGTTGATTAATAAAAGCACATAAAGGGCTAGTTTTCACAAAAGCAATATTTGCACCCCACTGTGTAATGAGCACTGGTATTAATGAGCACTGGTATTACAAGTTAGCTCGCATTTGCATTGTTGGGAATGATTGCGCTCATGACAGCATGCTTCCATAGGCTCTCATGAAAGCCTCGTTCTCATGCCATCAGAAACGGCATGAGAACTAGCGAAGCGAAGGGGGTAAGTCGCGCTAAGATGAAAGGAGATTGTAAATATATATATGCTTATATACAAATATATTCATGTGTTAATATGTGTATATACACATATTAACACATAAATATAAATATATATATATATATATATATATATATATATATAAAAGCATATACATATATATTTGCATGGAATACACAATTCCCATAGACTGCAATGTCAAGGCACTTTTCAGTGCTGTCTTTTTTCTTATCAGTGCTGTCTTTTTCGAACACCCTACAGCCGCCTACTTTAATCCCCAAAAACTGCTAAGTGCAGTTACTTTATTAAAAAGTAAAGACGCTATTATCTTAATTTTTTTTAGTATATTACACTTGATTTTGGGGGCATTTGGTGGACATTTATAAAATTACCCAGAAACCTGCAATAAATTAGTGCTCCACTTGTAATTCTAGCCCAAAATGTATTTTTTAATATATTAAAAGTATTTGTCACTAAAACTAAATTTATTTATGGTTCAATAAATAGTTTAACTCATCCTTCCATATACTATACATGTTTTATTTTCTTTAAAAGTAAATAAATAAAAATAAGAAATTGAAATTAAAAAATAAAATTTGATCTTTTTGCCACTTTACACAACCTACACAAAATCTGATTTCAGAGAGGAGGAGTGATACTTTTTTTGACTAATATATAATATATAATATATATATATATATAATAATTTATATATATTTTTTTTAACTTAGCAATAATTCAGATATAAATATCTTCTCTGATGAGTCTGCTTTACCCAAAACCTGGTCATCCTATAGTTAAACAGAGACCTGGAGAGGCCAACAAGCCAGTGTCTCGCACCCTGTGTGAAATTTGGTGGAGAATCAGTGATGATCTGGGGGTGCTTCAGCAAGGCTTGAATACAAATATGATTTGTTTTCTTCATTTACTCAATAAAACTAGCCTTGAAACAGAAGATATGCTTAGTCTGAAATACTCTAAAATAGCAAAAGGAACAATGTGACTATTATGTTTGTCTCAAGAGGAAATCCAATCATGCATCGTCAGATAATACAACAAAAAAATGTCATCAATACTATGCACAGTATTTTAAAATGCCATATGAGTACATCTACTGAAGTATCTGTTATATACAAAGTCTAAGAAGTTTTCAATTATAAATATATTTTTTTTATTCTTGCAACAAAATATTGGCTACTGAGTGTGAACCAAAGCAAAGCCATATGAAGAAACAGATAGTTAAATCATCTCATCTTTAGAATTTAGGAGCCATGATGTATTTACAGACTTTCAGACATTGCAGCGTGTTAGGAGTTGCGCTATTCTGAAGATCAGGGCCAGCGAGAGCACTAAAGGCAGAAAGGATGCTGCAGTAAGAGCCAGGGGCCGTGATAAGTACTGTCAGATTAGCACGGGCGACTCAGCAGAAGTTTGTCTGACACCTTTACTGAGATACACACTACACACAGACTGATTTAACTGCTAAAGATGATTTAAACTGTTTCTTGGCTAAAGATCTTTTGTCGTACTCCTATCTTGACAAATGTGTTTGGGTAACTTTTCTGGTACTCACCACAGGCCTGTTTACGGATTACTTATCTATCTCTTTGACAAGTTCTTATAGTCTATCTTCTGCACAGTTGGTTTCAGACATAAAACCAGGTAATTTTCTAATTACCTTTTAAGACAAGACTAGATCTACATAACAAGATTTCCCTTTCAAAGGCACAGCTTTGGAACTAAAAGTTGCAGTACGCTCTGCAAAAAAAAGCTGCCCTCGATCCTCAAAATCACCTAAATTGAACAGTGTCTTTAAGAGCAAGGTAACAAATTTCAAGTCCATGGTTTGTAGGTCAACGTGTCCTGGAATATGTTCAGATCACAATCACATTCTTGACCTCCAAACAGACAGAAGTGCATACAAAGATCAATATCAGATTTAATCCTATATAATAAAAGGCCAAGTGTGTTTGTCCGAAGCTGTCATTCGCAGTAGAGACTGCGCACGAGGACAAACACACCTGGCCTTCCAACTGACCTCCTCCAGCCTGCGTCGCGAGTGTTGGAGTGGGCATGGGCCGGCCGGGTGCAGTGTGGGCGTGGCCGGATGTGGCGTGGCCTGGGCGGGCGTGACGCGAGTGACGCGGGCGGGGACGGGCAGGGCCAGATGCGGCCTGATGACGACTGCAGTGAGACTGAGAGCTCTACAAAGGGGGGATAGAGAGAGCAGCTGAAGAGGGGGGATAGAGAGAGCAGCAGAAGAGGGTGGATAAAGAGAGGGAGAGAGAGCACAAAAGAGAGGGGGAGAGAGCACAAAAGAGAGGGGGAAAAGAGCACAAAAGAGAGGGGGAAAAGAGCACAAAAGAGAGGGGGAGAGCACAAAAGAGAGGGGGAGAGCACAAAAGAGAGGGGGAGAGAGCACAAAAGAGAGGGGAAGAGAGCACAAAAGAGCGGGGGGGGAGAGAGCACAAAAGAGAGGGGGAGAGAGCACAAAAGAGAGGGGGGAGAGAGCACAAAAGAGAGGGGGGGAGCACAAAAGAGAGGGGGGAGCACAAAAGAGAGGGGGGAGAGAGCACAAAAGAGAGGGGGAGAGAGCACAAAAGAGAGGGGGAGAGAACACAAAAGAGAGGAGCAGAGAGCACAAAAGAGAGGGGGAAAGAGCACAAAAGAGAGGGGGAACGAGCACAAAAGAGAGGGGGGAGAGAGCACAAAAGAGAGGGGGGAGAGAGCACAAAAGAGAGGGGGGAAGAGAGCACAAAAGAGTGGGGGGAGAGAGCACAAAAGAGGGGGAGAGAGCACAAAAGAGAGAGGGGAGAGAGCACAAAAGAGTGGGGGGAGAGAGCACAAAAGAGTGGGGGGAGAGAGCACAAAATAGAGGGGAGAGAGAGCACAAAAGAGAGGGGGGAGAGAGCACAAAAGAGAGGGGAAGAGAGCACAAAAGAGAGGGAGGAGAGAACACAAAAGAGAGGGGGGAGAGAGCCCAAAAGAGAGGGGGGAGAGAGCACAAGAGAGAGTGGGGAGAGAACACAAAAGAGAGGGGGAGAGAGCACAAAAGAGAGGGGGGAGAGAGCCCAAAAGAGAGGGGGAGAGAGCACAAGAGAGAGGGGGGGAGAGAGCGCAAAAGAGTGGGGGAGAGTGCGCAAATGAGAGGGGGGAGAGCACAAATGAGAGAGGGGGGAGAGCACAAAAGAGTGGGGGGAGAGAGCACAAAAGAGGGGGAGAGAGCACAAACGAGAGGGGGGGAGAGAGCACAAATGAGAGGGGGGGAGAGCACAAATGAGAGAGGGGGGAGAGCACAAAAGAGTGGGGGGAGAGAGCACAAAAGAGGGGGAGAGAGCACAAAAGAGAGAGGGGAGAGAGCACAAAAGAGTGGGGGGAGAGAGCACAAAAGAGTGGGGGGAGAGAGCACAAAATAGAGGGGAGAGAGAGCACAAAAGAGAGGGGGGAGAGAGCACAAAAGAGAGGGGGAGAGAGCACAAAAGAGAGGGAGGAGAGAACACAAAAGAGAGGGGGGAGAGAGCCCAAAAGAGAGGGGGGAGAGAGCACAAGAGAGAGTGGGGAGAGAACACAAAAGAGAGGGGGAGAGAGCACAAAAGAGAGGGGGGAGAGAGCCCAAAAGAGAGGGGGAGAGAGCACAAGAGAGAGGGGGGAGAGAGCGCAAAAGAGTGGGGGAGAGTGCGCAAAAGAGAGGGAGAGAGACAGCAAACGAGATGAGAGAGAGCAAACGAGAGGAGAGAGAGAGCAAACAAGAGGAGAGAGAGAGCAAACGAGAGGAGAGTGAGAGAGCAAACGAGAGGAGAGAGAGAGAGCAAACGAGAGGAGAGAGAGCAAACAAGAGGAGAGAGAGAGCAAACGAGAGGGGGGAGAGAGCAAAAGATAGGGGGGAGAGAGCAAAAGATTGGGGGGAGAGAGAGCAAGAGAGGGGAGAGAGAGAGAGCAAAAGAGAGGGGAGAAAGAGAGAGAAAAAGAGAGGGGGGAAAGAGAGAGAAAGAGAGAGGGGGGAAAGAGAGAGAGAGCAAGGGGTGGGACCGCTGTACGGCAAAAAATGGCCCGTGTACATGGGCTTTAGGACTAGTATATCATAATAGATAAAAAAAGTCTACCTTAATCTGAGTGCTACTGTACATAACTACATATCTAATGAGTGCAGTCTAAAAACAGAATGATGAAAATTATCAAAGACTAGAAAAGAAAACTGAAAAAGATAAAAGAAGTGGAGATTATTTGGTTATCCTTTTGCTAGGAGCCAATCAACTATTGGGTGGACGCATCTATATTAAATACCTTAATAGATGAAAAGTGATCTCAGGTTATATTACAAAGTCCACACAACTTGTATCTTCTCTTTGAGTAAGTTTAGAAAATTGTTTTTACTTCTGAATCTAACTGGAATAGGATAAAAGTTATGCACTCTAAACGAAGTTTCTAGCTACCAGATAATGGTTCTCCAGAGATTTAACATCTGGAGTAGCGAATACTTTTGTTCTCAATGGAGACCTAATAAAGTAATGATTCCCTGTATATATCCCCAGACAGAGACCATTGTCTTGGATGAAATGTTTCTGCTAAGGAACTGCTGTTAACACAATAAAACTCTTGATTTTTTTCTTAAAAATTAAAAATAGTTGGTGATCCACTGTTTAGGAAGGAGCATTGTTTAGTGTTGACATTTTTAAGCTACAACTCTAGGAAATAGAAAGGAACCAATTCATTTTACAACAGCTCATAGAAATACCATGGCCTATTATAATGCACCATTAGAAGAGAAATTTAAAAATATAAGCTTGAGCAGCAAATGTGTGGCTTATTTTTAAGGACAGAGCATACCATTTTTAAAGAAGTTTCCAATTAATTTATATTATCAAATTTGCTTAGTTCCCATGATATTCTTTGTTGAACAGATACCTAGGAATGTAACTGGAACACTACACGGCAGGAAATAGGGCTGCCATCTAGTGCTCTTGCAAATGGATAACAATCTTGCAAAACTGCTGGCATATAGTGCTGCAGACATGTGCACTCCTGAGTTTATCTCCCTGCTTTTCAACAAAAGATACCAAGAGAATGAATAAAATCTGATAACAGAAAATTAGAAAGTTGTTTAAAAGTGCACACTCTGGCCTCTATTTATTAAGCTGTCAACCGCAAATACGCTGGAATTCTGCAGCGTATTTGTGGTGAGCCTGATTCACCTTAGTTATCCGCAGGTCTCAGTCCGACACAGATCTATGGTTATGTCACTCCAGATGTTCTGAACGCAAGTTCAGCACAATCTGACTACTTTTGGAAGTTATCAAGATCCTACCAGGTACACTTGCCACTATTCCGGCCCAGCGTACCTGGTTTTCTATCAAGCCCTGGAGGCGGCGGATGCCATAGGAATCAATGGGAGTCTGACAGCAGCGAAAGCTCATGTTCGCTGCTGCCCGATATCCCATTGATTCCTATGGAAAAAGTCTACACCTAACACCCTAACATGTACCCCGAGTCTAAACACCCCTAATCTGCCCCCCCTGCACCGCCGCCACCTACATTATACTTATTAACCCCTAAACCGCCGCTCCCGGACCCCGCCGCAACTATAATATATTAACCCCTAAACAGCCGCTCCCGGACCCTGCCGCCACCTACATTATACCTATTAACCCCTAATCTGCCGACCCCTATACTGCCGCCACCTACATAAAGTTATTAACCCCTATCCGGATAATCCCGGACCCCGCCGCAACTAAATAATTTGTTTAACCCCTAAACCGCCGCTCCCGGAGCCCACCACCACCTACATTATATTTATTAACCCCTATCCTGCCCCCCCACACCGCCGCCACTATAATAAAGTTATTAACCCCTAAACTTAAGCCTAGCACCCTCTAACTTAAATATAATTTAAATAAATCTAACGGCTAGATTTGGAGTTTGGCGGTAAAAGGGCTGTTAACGCTCCGCGGGTTTTTTTCTGGCCGCACCATAAATTTAACTCTGGTATCGAGAGTTCAAACAAATGCTGCGTTAGGCTCCAAAAAAGGAGCGTAGAGCATTTTTACCGCAAATACAACTCTCGATACCAGAGTTGCTTACGGACGCGGCCGGCCTCAAAAACGTGCTCGTGCACGATTCTCCCATTGGAAACAATGGGGCTGTTTGAGCTGAAAAAAAACCTAACACCTGCAAAAAAGCAGCGTTCAGCTCCTAACGCAGCCCCATTGTTTCCTATGGGGAAACACTTCCTACGTCTGCACCTAACACTATAACATGTACCCCGAGTCTAAACACCCCTAGCCTTACACTTATTAACCCCTAATCTGCCGCCCCCGCTATCGCTGACCCCTGCATTACACTTTTAACCCCTAATCTGCCGCTCCGTAAACCGCCGCCACCTACGTTATCCCTATGTACCCCTAATCTGCTGCCCTAACATCGCCGACCCCTATGTTATATTTATTAACCCCTAATCTGCCCCCCTCAACGTCGCCGACACCTGCCTACACTTATTAACCCCTAATCTGCCGACCGGACCTGAGCGCTACTATAATAAAGTTATTAACCCCTAATCCGCCTCACTAACCCTATCATAAATAGTATTAACCCCTAATCTGCCCTCCCTAACATCGCCGACATCTACCTTCAATTATTAACCCCTAATCTGCCGACCGGAGCTCACCGCTATTCTAATAAATGTATTAACCCCTAAAGCTAAGTCTAACCCTAACACTAACACCCCCCTAAGTTAAATATAATTTTTATCTAACGAAATAAATTAACTCTTATTAAATAAATGATTCCTATTTAAAGCTAAATACTTACCTGTAAAATAAATCCTAATATAGCTACAATATAAATTACATTTATATTATAGCTATTTTAGGATTAATATTTATTTTACAGGTAACTTTGTATTTATTTTAACCAGGTACAATAGCTATTAAATAGTTAAGAACTATTTAATAGTTACCTAGTTAAAATAATTACAAATTTACCTGTAAAATAAATCCTAACCTAAGTTATAATTAAACCTAACACTACCCTATCAATAAAATAATTAAATAAACTACCTACAATTACCTACAATTAACCTAACACTACACTCTCAATAAATTAATTAAACACAATTGCTACAAATAAATACAATTAAATAAACTATCTAAAGTACAAAAAATAAAAAAGAACTAAGTTACAGAAAATAAAAAAATATTTACAAACATAAGAAAAATATTACAACAATTTTAAACTAATTACACCTACTCTAAGCCCCCTAATAAAATAACAAAGACCCCCAAAATAAAAAATTCCCTACCCTATTCTAAATTTAAAAAGTTACAAGCTCTTTTACCTTACCAGCCCTGAACAGGGCCCTTTGCGGGGCATGCCCCAAGAAGTTCAGCTCTTTTGCCTGTAAAAGAAAACATACAATACCCCCCCCCCAACATTACAACCCACCACCCACATACCCCTAATCTAACCCAAACCCCCCTTAAATAAACCTAACACTAAGCCCCTGATGATCTTCCTACCTTGTCTTCACCATGCCAGGTTCACCGATCCGTCCTGGCTCCAAGATCTTCATCCAACCCAAGCGGGGGTTGGCGATCCATAATCCGGTGCTCCAAAGTCTTCCTCCTATCCGGCAAGAAGAGGACATCCGGACCGGCAAACATCTTCTCCAAGCGGCATCTTCTATGTTCTTCCATCCGATGACGACCGGCTCCATCTTGAAGACCTCCAGCGCGGATCCATCCTCTTCTTCCGACGACTAGACGACGAATGACGGTTCCTTTAAGGGACGTCATCCAAGATGGCGTCCCTCGAATTCCGATTGGCTGATAGGATTCTATCAGCCAATCGGAATTAAGGTAGGAATTTTCTGATTGGCTGATGGAATCAGCCAATCAGAATCAAGTTCAATCCGATTGGCTGATCCAATCAGCCAATCAGATTGAGCTTGCATTCTATTGGCTGTTCCGATCAGCCAATAGAATGCGAGCTCAATCTGATTGGCTGATTGGATCAGCCAATCGGATTGAACTTGATTCTGATTGGCTGATTCCATCAGCCAATCAGAAAATTCCTACCTTAATTCCGATTGGCTGATAGAATCCTATCAGCCAATCGGAATTCGAGGGACGCCATCTTGGATGACGTCCCTTAAAGGAACCGTCATTCGTCGTCTAGTCGTCGGAAGAAGAGGATGGATCCGCGCTGGAGGTCTTCAAGATGGAGCCGGTCGTCATCGGATGGAAGAACATAGAAGATGCCGCTTGGAGAAGATGTTTGCCGGTCCGGATGTCCTCTTCTTGCCGGATAGGAGGAAGACTTTGGAGCACCGGATTATGGATCGCCAACCCCCGCTTGGGTTGGATGAAGATCTTGGAGCCAGGACGGATCGGTGAACCTGGCATGGTGAAGACAAGGTAGGAAGATCATCAGGGGCTTAGTGTTAGGTTTATTTAAGGGGGGTTTGGGTTAGATTAGGGGTATGTGGGTGGTGGGTTGTAATGTTGGGGGGGGGGGGTATTGTATGTTTTCTTTTACAGGCAAAAGAGCTGAACTTCTTGGGGCATGCCCCGCAAAGGGCCCTGTTCAGGGCTGGTAAGGTAAAAGAGCTTGTAACTTTTTAAATTTAGAATAGGGTAGGGAATTTTTTATTTTGGGGGTCTTTGTTATTTTATTAGGGGGCTTAGAGTAGGTGTAATTAGTTTAAAATTGTTGTAATATTTTTCTTATGTTTGTAAATATTTTTTTATTTTCTGTAACTTAGTTCTTTTTTATTTTTTGTACTTTAGATAGTTTATTTAATTGTATTTATTTGTAGCAATTGTGTTTAATTAATTTATTGAGAGTGTAGTGTTAGGTTAATTGTAGGTAATTGTAGGTAGTTTATTTAATTATTTTATTGATAGGGTAGTGTTAGGTTTAATTATAACTTAGGTTAGGATTTATTTTACAGGTGAATTTGTAATTATTTTAACTAGGTAACTATTAAATAGTTCTTAACTATTTAATAGCTATTGTACCTGGTTAAAATAAATACAAAGTTACCTGTAAAATAAATATTAATCCTAAAATAGCTATAATATAAATGTAATTTATATTGTAGCTATATTAGGATTTATTTTACAGGTAAGTATTTAGCTTTAAATAGGAATCATTTATTTAATAAGAGTTAATTTATTTCGTTAGATAAAAATTATATTTAACTTAGGGGGGTGTTAGTATTAGGGTTAGACTTAGCTTTAGGGGTTAATACATTTATTAGAATAGCGGTGAGCTCCGGTCGGCAGATTAGGGGTTAATAATTGAAGGTAGGTGTCGGCGATGTTAGGGAGGGCAGATTAGGGGTTAATACTATTTATGATAGGGTTAGTGAGGCGGATTAGGGGTTAATAACTTTATTATAGTAGCGCTCAGGTCCGCTCGGCAGATTAGGGGTTAATAAGTGTAGGTAGGTGTCGGCGACGTTGTGGGGGGCAGATTAGGGGTTAATAAATATAACATAGGGGTCGGCGATGTTAGGGGCAGAAGATTAGGGGTACATAGGGATAACGTAGGTGGCGGCGATTTGCGGTCGGAAGATTAGGGGTTAATTATTTTAAGTAGCTTGCGGCGACGTTGTGTGGGGCAAGTTAGGGGTTAATAAATATAATATAGGGGTCGGCGGGGTTAGGGGCAGCAGATTAGGGGTACATAAGTATAACGTAGGTGGCGGTCGGCAGATTAGGGGTTAAAAATTTTAATCGAGTGGCGGCGATGTGGGGGGACCTCGGTTTAGGGGTACATAGGTAGTTTATGGGTGTTAGTGTAGTTTAGGGTACAGTAGTTAAGAGCTTTATGAACCGGCGTTAGCCAGAAAGCTCTTAACTCCTGCTTTTTTCAGGCGGCTGGAATCTTGTCGTTAGAGCTCTAACGCTCACTTCAGAAACGACTCTAAATACCAGCGTTAGAAAGATCCCATTGAAAAGATAGGCTACGCAAATGGCGTAGGGGGATCTGCGGTATGGAAAAGTCGCGGCTGTAAAGTGAGCGTTAGACCCTTTAATCACTGACTCCAAATACCAGCGGGCGGCCAAAACCAGCGTTAGGAGCCTCTAACGCTGGTTTTGACGGCTACCGCCGAACTCTAAATCTAGGCCTAAATAAATATTACTATTATTAGCTAAATTATTCCTATTTAAAACTAAATACTTACCTATAAAATAAACCCTAAACTAGCTACAATATAACTAATAGTTACATTGTAGCTATCTTAGGGTTTATTTTTATTTTACAGTCAAGTTTGTATTTATTTTAACTAGGTACAATAGTTATTAAATAGTTATTTAATAACTACCTAGCTAAAATAAATACAAAATTACCTGTAAAATAAATCTTAACCTAAGTTACAATTACACCTAACACTACACTATCATTAAAATAATTACACAAATCAACTACAATTAAATAAAACGAATTACAATTAAAGAAAATTAACAAAAGTACAACCCCCCCCCCACTAAATTACAGAAAATAAAAAAAATAAGAATTTTAAACTAATTACACCTAATCTAAGCCCCCTAATAAAATAAAAAAGCCCCCCAAAATAATAAAATTCCCTACCCTATACTAAATTACAAATAGTCCTTAAAAGGGCCTTTTGCGGGGCATTGCCCCAAGGTTATCAGCTCTTTTACCTGTAAAAAAAGAAATACAACCCCCCCAACATTAAAACCCACCACCCACACACCCAACCCTACTCTAAAACCCACCAAACCCCCCTTAAAAAAACCTAACACTACCCCCTGAAGATCACCCTACCTTGAGACGTCTTCACCCAGCCGGGCACAAGTGGACGTCCATACCGGCAGAAGTCTTCATCCTATCCAGGCAGAAGAGGGCATCCAGACCGGCAGAAGTCTTCATCCAGGCGGCATCTTCTATCTTCTTGCATCCGGAGCGGGTCCATCTTCAATCCAGCCGACGCGGAGCTATCTTCTTCCATCAACGTCCTAACACTTAATGAAGGTTCTTTTAAATAACGTCATCCAAGATGGCGTCCCTTGAATTCCGATTGGCTTATATGATTCTATCAGCCAATCGGAATTAAGGTAGGAAAAATCCTATTGGCTGATGCAATCAGCCAATAGGATTGAGCTTGCATTCTATTGGGTGATTGGAACAGCCAATAGAATACAAGCTCAATCCTACTGGCTGATTGGATCAGCCAATAGGATCAAACTTTAATCCTATTGGCTGATTGCATCAGCCAATAGGATTTTTCCAACCTTAATTCCGATTGGCTGATAGAATCCTATCAGCCAATCGGAATTCAAGGGACGCCATCTTAGATGACGTCATTTAAAGAAACCTTCATTCAGTGTTAGGTCGTCGATGGAAGTGGATGGCTCCGCTTCGGCTGGATTGAAGATGGACCCGCTCCGGTACGGATGGAAGAAGATAGAAGATGCCGCCTGGATGAAGACTTCTGCCGGTCTGGATGTCCTCTTCTGCCCGGATAGGATGAAGACTTCTGCCGGTCTGGAGGTCCACTTGTGCCCGGCTGGGTGAAGATGTCTCAAGGTAGGGTGATCTTCAGGGGGTTAGTGTTAGGTTTTTTTAAGGGGGGTTTGGGTGGGTTTTAGAGTAGGGTTGGGTGTGTGGGTAGTGGGTTTAATGTTGGGGGGGTTGTATTTCTTTTTTTACAGGTAAAAGAGCTGATTACTTTGGGGCAATGCCCCACAAAAAGCCCTTTTAAGGGCTATTTGTAATTTAGTATAGGGTAGGGAATTTTATCATTTTGGGGGACTTTTTATTTTATTAGGGGGCTTAGATTAGGTGTAATTAGTTTAAAACTCTTGTAATTTTTTTATTTTCTGTAATTTAGTGTTTTGTTTTTTTTGTACTTTAGTTTATTTTATTTTATTGTAATTAGTTTTATTTAATTGTAGTTAATTTATGCAATTATTTTAATGATAGTGTAGTGTTAGGTGTGATTGTAACTTAGGTTAGGTTTTATTTTACAGGTACTTTTGTCTTTATTTTAGCTAGGTAGTTATTAAATAGTTAATAACTACTTAATAACTATTGTACCTAGTTAAAATAAATACAAAGTTGCCTGTAAATAAAAATAAATCCTAAAATAGCTACAATGTAATAATTAATTATATAGTAGCTATCTTAGGGTTTATTTTATAGGTATTTAGTTTTAAATAGGAATAATTTAGTTAATAATAGTAATATTTATTTAGATTTATTGTAATTATATTTAAGTTAGGGAGGTTAGACTTAGGTTTAGGGGTTAATAACTTTATTATAGTGGTGGCGGTGTAGGGGGGAGGATAGGGGTTAATATATATATAATGTAGGTGGCGGTGGGCTCCGGGAGCAGCTATTTAGGGGTTAAACAAATTATTTAGTTGTGGCGGGGTCCAGGATCGGCAGGATAGGGGTTAATAACTTTATGTAGGTGGCGGCGGTATAGGGGTCGGCAGATTAGGGGTTAATAGGTATAATGTAGGTGGCGGCAGGGTCCAGGAGTGGCGGTTTAGGGGTTAATATATTTATTATAGTTGCGGCGGGGTCCGGGAGCGGCGGTTTAGGGGTTAATATATTTATTATAGTTGTGGTGGGGTCCGGGAGCGGCCGTTTAGGGGTTAATAACTTTATTTAGTTGTGGGGGGCTCCGTGAGCGGAGGTATAGGGGGTAAAACAGTATACTATAGTGTGGGTGCTTAGTGACAGGCTAGCAAGAAAGCTGCTAAAAAGCCGATGAGCAGCGAGATCGATGACTGTCAGTTAACAACAGTCCGCTGCTCATCGAACCGTACTTGGTGTGCAGCTTTTTGACAGCTTTCTTGATTTTGGCGAACATATTCAGGTCTGTGGCGGCGATGTTAGGCGAGCGTATTGGTGCCGGCGAATGCTAGAAAGTAGACAGCTTGATAAATAGAGGCCTCTATCTGAATCATGAAAGAAAATATTTTTGATTAAACCATTCTTATGTATTAGAACAGTTACAGTCTGAATAAGAAAAAATGTCATAAGATGAGTATATGCTATTACAGGAAAATATGAGACAGGCTTTCCATGATGGTTTTTGTGTGGCCTTACACAAACATTCACAGTTACACAAACAATCACAGAAGTCAAATATACATGGTCAATACAACAGTGGCAAAATGATTCATTAATGGCAATGACTGTCTAATGTGCTTGAACAAAGCTTTTAAATTCACTTTAACTAATGATACAGATGCATTTCATATCATTTAGAATAACTGAATAAATATAATTTTTAAAAAGCAACAAGCTTTTTGTTAAAAAGATGTTAAGCAGACTTTCATTGTAATAAAAAAAAACTAAACCATTTCTTATACTTAAAAACAATCATTGCAATATGTATTATTCATCTATGTAAATTAATTTTATTTTTATTTACAATATATTTGTGCTTCCTGTCACAGCCCAACATAAAAGAAGAGGTATTTGCAGGAAGTTTTATCTTAGCCTGATGCCATAAAACTTCTAGGCAAGTGAATAGACTACATAAAAGGAAGTCAGATTTGCTCATGCCCAGAACTGACAGAATAAAAACGTAGGTTTTAAAAATCCTCTGGTTTTAAAACACTGGCAGCGTTTCGCAAGAAAACAAGCAAGTTATTTGCTGTTTTTTACATAATATTTTTTCTTTTTTACATTTACTTCGATTTCTTATATTTATTTATTTTTGTTTTACCAAAGGAAAACTGTTTAATATCCCTTTAAACTGGGAAATTGTTGTGTTAGTAAACTTCACTGATCAAGCTACAGACACAGTTTGGGAGTGCTTGCAATAGCAAGTTAAGAAGCTGCAGTCTTAAAGGGACAGTTTAGTCAAAATTAAACTTTCATAATTCAGATAGGGCATTAAAATTTAAACAACTTACTTTTATCATCAAATTCAATTTGTTCTCTTGGTATTCATGTTGAAAGCTAAACCTAGGTAGGCTCATATGCTAACTTCTAAGCCCTTGAAGGCCGCCTCTTATCACAGTGTATTTGGACAGTTTTTCACAGTTAGCGCTAGTTCATGTGTGTCATATACATAACATTGTGCTCACTGCTTTGGATTTATTAGGAGTCAGCAGTGATTGGATAAAATGTAAGTCCGTCAAAAGAACTGAAATATGCGGGCAGTCTGCAGAGGCTTAGATACAAGGTAATCACAGAGGTAAAACGTGTATTATCATAACTGTGTTGGTTATGCAAAACTGGGGAATGGGTAATAAAGGGATTATCTATCTTTTAAACAATAAAAAGTCTGGTGTAGAATGTCCCTTTACGACCGCTGCGTCTTAAACTTTCCACCACCTAAGAGGTGGAGGAGCTAAATAACAGGAGCTAGAGAGATGAGTAACATGGTTTGCTCAGTCTCTGAATTACAGCAAAGAAAGCCGTTTTCACCACAATGCAGAAAGAAGCTAAATGAGAGTATACAATGCTTTATGTACTGTCGTTTGTGGGTTCATATGCACAGGTCTTATGGTCAAGGTCACAGGAAAACAAGCATCTATGGAGTTAAATCCTGGCCAAAAACAGCGAACCAATAGCACAAAAAAAGTCGCTAAATTAGAAAAGTACAAAAATGCTGTGAAAAGAACTGCCAGTTACCTTTATAGGGGTTAATTGGAGTAGACTAATGAGAGGTAAAAGACTAACATGAGACTACTTCATAAACTGTTGCTGAGTTTAGTTTAAAATCTCTAGGATTCTTGCTAACTAACTGCCATTAATATGAAGAGGTGAGAGAAAAACAAATCTACACATTGGATATATCAGGTCATCATATATATAATTTTATGCTAAAAGCTTTTTCCACATAACACCCATCTGTACTTTCCCCCACTTCTTTGTACTTTGGACAGTTTCCTGATATGTGTTTTTAACTACTGCTTGCATTTGTTCTATATTTGGGATATTGGCAGTGATCCTTTGTAGCAAGCACCATTCTGTTGTATTCTTGGCTGACTGTTGTACTAAAGACTTTTAAACTAAAGCAATCAACTAAATATAGAAAGCTAAATATGATTATAAATAGCCCATCTGACATCATCACATGTCTTCATATAGAGTAAAACTGTATATGAAAAGCAAAATAGACTTTTAATCTATAGTGTAAAAAAAAAACAAAATATTTTTGCAGCTTATTAAATATTTAATATCCCTAATCAAGCCCCTTTTTTTAGTTTAACATTAATTTTGTGCTCAGTTCTAGAAACTGTCAGGTGCAATACATTATTACAATATGTTCACCAAAATATATCAGCTTTTTTAACATTATAACACTGCATACAATATTTTGTACATTTATGTTGTTAAAATATAATAAAAAATAAATAAGAATAAGTTCTAAGGGTAGGTGCAAAAATTAAAATCTCTGAAAATATAATAGAGAAGGATATTGCAATGCATCACTTGCAATTCAATAATACGAGAACATTGGTAAGTGGCCTGAATATTATATTTTCCTCATTTATTTCATCCTATTTCTCCCTCTTTAGTTCCTTCTTATTCTTCTCATCACTTTCTCTTATGCTCTTCCTCTGACTACACAAATGATCTCCTCCTATAAAATACACATCTACAACATTCCTACACTTATTGTTTGGCATACACAATGTCAGAAAAACTAAATCTTATATGCTAAAACAGATGGTACAAACACATGAAACAAAGCACATTACAAACTGTATCAAACTATATGAACTAAAGGAATAAATAAATTCCAATGGAAATCTGTAGGTTGTTAGGAAATACCTGAAAAAGGTGTGTACTTCTCTAACAAAAGCCAACTTGACAGGTTGAGAGGAAAATAAATCCCCCATCAATGAACACCATTTTCTTTTTGTATATTTAACTACTAATAAAAATATGCCTCTAAAAGAATAAAATAATGTTCTACATAACTAGTGTTATTCTATTATTTTAGCAGGCACAGCTATTTTCTATTTTTATGTGCAATAGCCTTTAACAAAGCCAAACAAAGCTATAATTCTGTCCCACCCGAAAACATCACCTTTATTTTTCTCTTAACAACCATAATAAGTTTTCAGTGTCCTCTATAGCCAACTCCATAGCTTAAAACAATGCATAGTGAAAGAATAATTGCCTTGATTTATAATGAACTTGCACTTAATTATTTGCCAGCTATACCCTCCACTTTGACTTTCTTTGCAAAATAAATACTGACATCAAACTAAGTACAAGTCTCCCAGGTACTCTTATATTTTAATTACGTCTCCATTCCAATATTTCTTTCCTAGTTAGTGGATTCCCAAGTACTTGAATGATGCTGGTATTTTCGAGGACATAAATGATATTTCCTTGCCAATTCTGTCAAACATAATTTCTTAATGCCCTTCTAGTTGTAGCACAACCAAAGTTTAGGATAAATAGAAACATATCACTTCTGTGTATATAATATTCAATTTCTAATGCTAAGGACAATTACAGTTTATTTAAAAAAAAATACCACTGATAACAAAATGTAAATTAATTAAAAAATATTGTGTTGTAAGACTTTTCAAATCAAGTCCCTAGTAGCCACAAGCTTATTTAAAATGTCAAAAATATATGTTAGGAAAACTAATCTTTCCTTTAAAATAACTAAAAAAAGAAGTGAAGAAAAAAAAAGTATCTTACTAAAGAATAAAGGAGACCGCTAAAGAGTCTCATCCAGTGGCAGTTATATGGGGGTGCTGAAAGGTGCTATGCACCTCGGAACACACTTGTTGCACCCGGCTGAACTTCAAAATGCTCTATATATTTTGTGTGCTGTGTCTTTGCCACCTTTGTTTGACCTTCCAAATATTAAGTTCTAGAACCCCAACTCTTTTATATGTGAATGCATAGATCTTAATAATTAGTAATAATGTAACAAAGTCCTTGGAGCAGCTTACAGATGGAATAAGGTTTGGTAGAAACAATTGGAAATCAAGAGCAGGGAGATCAGAAAAGAAGGCAATTTCTGAGAGGGATATCTGAACCGGACACTGAAATAATCAGCTGATTAATAAACATGGTTATTTTACCTGCTCTCATACAGGGTAATCCTGAAAATCTGGCCTGTTGGGGAGGACCGAAGGCAAGTTTTAAAACAATTGCACTAGTTGAAAGGGTTGTAAAAGTCAATAACTTTATATATTAGTAGCAAATAATCAGTGATGCTATTCATTGGGAAAAATGTTAACATTTAAAATTGCCATTTTTGTAAAGGGATATGAAGCCCCAAAAAATTATTTTGCGATTCAGGCAGCGCATACAACTTTAAAAAGCTTCCAATTTACTTCTGTGGATGTTGGGTGCTAGCTGAACTATGCAGCCGAGGGGAACTGAAGGGGTACAGGGGGGATGGTTGGGTTCCTTGTGTAGGCAGGCCAGGTGGTCTGCAGGAGTCTGGGATGTGAGCAGAAGTTGGGTGGGTGACCGCATCAGAATGCAGCAACAAATGCGTTCCAACTGCATCTATTTGGTTTCTGAAGTGAAAGAATATAACAATAGATTTGTGTTGATTCCATTTAAGCATTCTCATATAATTCATATTACTGTCAGTTGCTTATAGCAGGTGCTGTGGGACATGAGTGAGAGGGTGGGACTTGGGTACTTTAGCTTCTGTAGAGGTTGAACTGCTAGTCTATATTCATAAAGCTGGCCTCACTGATTGTGTTATAAAGTCATAAAAAGGTTAAAAGTGTTCTTCTTGGATCTTGTGCAAAGGAAATATTATAGACAAAAGATACACATACTGTGACAGGGGGTGGCTAACACTTAATAAAATAGGGGTTGAGAGTTGAGCTAACAAGAGCTGTATGGGGCATGATAAGAGTCTGCTGATGCATGTGCTTTTCCATTTCTTTTTGCAATTAGCAAATGCTTCTGCTAGTAAAATGACAAAATTATTTTTGTGATATTATAAACTGTGATGTAAGCATACATATGGGGATCGGGACTACTATCAGTCTGTGAAACTGATTGTGTCCTGATCCTGGATTGAATCCAGTGTTATTACCAATAAATGTACACATATTTGTCATTTTTCTTTTCTTTACTTGCTCCCACTCGCGCATTGACCGAGTTCAACATAGGCTTTTAGCACGCGACGGGTACTGTGCGTATTACAAGTTGAAAGTCAACATTACATGTTTAAAATTCAGATAGAGGGGTAGATTTACCAAGCAGCGGATGCTTCTAACTACCCCCGTACTCTAATACCAGCAGGAGTGGCTCCTCCCCCAGGTGTATAGGCAGATGAAAGACGAGGTGGTGAGATTAGGAGTAACCACCGTGTCTTTCATCTGCCTATACACCTGGGGGAGGAGCCACTCCTGCTGGTATTAGAGTACGGATGGTTAGCGATTAAGCTTCTGCTTTTCTATCCGCATCCATCCAGTGTTTGGGACTGTTCTTTTGAGTGATAACCTATGTATTGTTGCTCACTAGTCCTCTGTTTATGGTGTTAGCTGTGCATTTGTGATGCTTTTATATGTTTTTAATAAATATTACATTTTATAATATCTGTGTGAGAGAGACTGTTTACCTACCAGTATAAAGTAGGTGTGTACATTACCTTGAGCTTGGATTGGCTCCATCAAATGTGAGTAATTACTAGTTAACAAGTGTATCAATTTCTCCAAGTGGGCTACAGAATTACGTTATGTTGTGTATTTTGTTTCTTTTCTTTTGAGAACGAGCTGAAGATTACAAACTGCTGGAAACTCAATGGAGAGAGGACATATCCTTCAAAATAAATCTATGAACTTTTAGTTTATTAATTTATTATGATAACCTTGTCTGCAGAGTCCTTGATACATGGGGCCATATATATGTATTTGTGCTTGTGATAGGATGATGGCTGTCACATGATAATAGGGGGCAGTGAATATTGAATGTATTACTAATTTGCAATTAAGACTGTGTTTTATTGCATTGTCTTTTTATTATGTGTGTGTGTAATATACAATTGTATCATTAAAACTAAACAGGGAAAAAACAAAATATAGTTATGTTAGATTTGTTGTATATTAAGAAATCAATAAACATTTTCTTATTTAATTCATAGACAAAAGGCTTTTATTGTATTAAAGTCAATCAAAGCATTTCTTCCCACACACCCTATTTGAAATTGGTATGTGCTAATTCCAAAGTAATGTGATTAGAGTGACTGCTGGCTCACATAAATTAAAAGCTAACACACAGGGATTACTAAATATCATTTTCTTATTGATTTATACTTAGAACGAAATGTAAGAATGGGTCTTAATCAGAATGGTTGATAAAGTTACTATATCTCGAAATGTGAAAAGTAATTGAAATAATGCAAATCTACTAAGTAGTGGGGGGGGAGCAAAATAACTATACTGATATTGCAGAACAGATGTCTGGCTGCATAATGTGGAAGCAAATATATGGTTGAAGACCAAAACAAGTGAAATAGAATTATGAATCCCTCCTTACAACTGGAAAACAGATTTAATTGATGATGAAGCTGTACAGAGAGTATTCAAATAAAAGGATGTTTGATGAATTATTTAAACTACTTTATTTTTCAATAAACCATGCAAGATGTTTGATCATAACGGGAAACATTCTATTAGATCTGAAATGATCACAGCATGTCGAACAGTACAGAATATATGTTACATGATAATAACATTTGCAAAACGCCAAAAAAGTTGCGTTATTTCACTCTCCATAGCGCTGCCATTACGAGCTACTGAAAAGCCTCCTTGTGCGTGCGCACAAAATCCAAGGGCTGCTTTGACGTGCTCGTGCACGCTTTTCCCCATAGACATCAATGGGGAGAGAGTGTTAGGAAAAAAAACTAACAACTGAAGTGCGGAATGAAAAATATCCGTAACGTAACCCCATTTATGTCTATGGGGAAAAACAAGTTACATTTAAACCTAACACTGTAACATAAACCCCAAGTCTAAACCGCCCTAATCCGCCGCCCCGACACATAAATAAAGTTATTAGCCCCTAATCCACCACTTCCGACATTGCAGACACTAATAAAAGTTATTAACCCCTATTCCGCCGCTCCCAGACACTATAATAAAGCTATTAACCCCTAATCCGCCGCTCCCGGACATCGCCAACACTATAATAAAGCTGCTAATCCCTAAACCTCCGGCCTCCCACATCGCCGCCACTAAATAAACCTATTAACCCATAAACCTCCAGCCTCCCACATCGCTGACACTAAATAAACCTATTAACCCCTAAACTTCCGGCCTCCCACATCGCCGCTAATAAATAAACCTATTAATCCCCATACTTCCGGCCCCCACATCGCCGCTACTAAATAAAACTATTAACCCCTAAACCGCCAGCCCCCCACATAGCAAAACACTAAAGTAAACTATTAACCCCTAAACCTAACACCATCCTAACTTTAAATTAAAATTACAATATAAACCTAACATTAAACTATAAATTAAACTAACATTACTATTCTAATAAAAAAACAAACATATTACCAACTAAAAAATCTAAATTACAAATTTAAAAAAAACTAACACTAGGAAAAAAATTATAAAATCTAAAATTACAAAAAAAATAAACACTAAATTATGAAAAATAAAAAAGACTAAGCTAACAAAAAATAATAAACAAAATAATGAAAAATAAAAACAATAACACCTAATCTAATAGCCCTATAAAAATAAAAAAGCCTCCCCAAAATAAAAACACCCCCTAGCCAACAATAAAATACCAATAGCCCTTAAAAGGGCCTTTTGTAGGGCATTGCCCTAAATTAAACAGCTCTTTTACCTGTAAAAAAATACAAAGTCCCCCAACAGTAAAACCCACCACCCAACCAACCCCCCAAAATAAAAAAAAACCTAACTCTAAAAAAACCAAAGCTACCCATTGCCCCTAAAGGGGCATTTATATGGGCATTGTCCTTAAAAGGGCATTCCGCTCTTTTTCACTGCCATTAAAAGAGCATTTAGCCAACAGCCAATATAATTTAAGAAACTCTCATCCTATTGGCTGATTTGAATTTAAAGAATTAAATCAGCCAATAGGAATGCAAGGTACGCCATTTTGAAATGGCTACCATGCATTCAACTTCAGTGTACGGCGGTGACCATATGACCACAGGATGGGATCGGCTTCCAGGATGGCTCCGTGCGTTGGGATCAAGATAGAAGACGCCCCCGGGATAGATGAAGATATTGCGACCCGGATGAAGACTTCTCGCCGCCTAGCTGGAGATGGATGTCCGGACTTCAGGAACCATGAGTAGATATTCTGGGGTTAGTGTTTTTTTTTCCCTTTTCTTTTGGGTGTTGTTTTTTTTTTTTAGATTAGGGCTTTGGGCTTTTGTTAAAGAGCTGAATGCCCTTTTAAGGGCAGTGAAAAAGAGCTGAATGCCCTTTTAAGGGCAATGCCCAAACAAATGCCCCTTTAGGGGCAATAGGTAGCTTAGCTTTTTTTTTTTAGAGTTAGGTTTTTTATTGTAGAGGGTTGGTTGTGTGGTGGGTTTTACTGTTCGAGGGACTTTGTATTTTTTTTTTAGAGGTAAAAGCTGTTTAACTCTACAAAAGGCCCTTTTAAGGGCTATTGGTAGTTTATTGTAGGCTAGGGGCTGTTTTATTAAGGGGGGGCTTTTATTTTTATAGGGCAATTAGATAGGTGTAATTGTTTTTATTATTGATCATTTTGTTTATTATTTTTTGTAAGCTTAGTGTTTTTTTATTTTTCATAATTTAGTGTTTATTATTTTTTGTAATTTTAGATTTTATTATTTTTTTCATAGTGTTTTTTTAAATTTGTAATTTAGATTTTTTAATTGGTAGTATTTTTATATTTTATTAGAATAGTAATGTTAGATTAATTTATAGTTTAATGCTACATTAATTTTTATTTCACAGGTAAGTTTTTATTTATTTAAAGATAGTTATATTGTAATTTTAATTTAAGGTTAGGGGGTGTTATGTTTAGGGGTTAATAGTTTAATTCAGCGTTTTGCGATGAGTGTTATGAGTGTTAGTATACTTTGGAACAGTTAGCTATAAGTTTTGTGAAACATTTTTGTTTCGCAAAAGCCATAACTACTGCTCCCAGATGGCGGTATGGATCTTGTCCGTATAGGCTGTAACACAAGCTTTTTAGCCTGAATGCACAACCTGTAATACCGGCGCTATGAAAACCCCATACAAAAAGGTCATTTTTTTCAATGCGGAATGGACATTGCTTACGGTATAGCTAAGTCAACACGACTCGTAATATGCGTTCCTGGCCATTACGCTAGAATTGCCAATTTTTCAGCGTTAAAAACCCTAACGCAACACTTGTAATCTAGCCGTTAGTCAATCGGAAGTAACTTGAAGGGACATAAAGGCACACAAATAAAATGCTCTAATATGTTAAAGCATTTATTTATTGTAATGTTGTCCTATCCAAAGCAGCAGTGCTCTACTGGGACTCATCAGCTACCGCTCAGTAGTACTATACTGATTCTGAGCATATCTATATATGCATTTTAAACAAAATGTGGACAAGAGGACAAAGTAAATTTGATAATATAAATAAATTGATAATAGAAGTAAATTAAAAAGTATAAAATAGCATGCTCTATCCGAATTGTAAAAATGTAATGTTGACTTTCAAGTTCCTTTAAGTCTGTCAAAGCTATTTTTAAGGATTAAAACCTGTTATATTTATCCATAAACTAATTTGATCATACTGGTGGGTAGACAGTTTCTGACTTATGGAGTAGGTAGAAACACCTCCCAGAAATGTGAGTGGATGTGAGCACCCACCCCTACATATACCCATGTACCCTTTCCACAATAGTACTGATGGGTCCATCAGTACTGGATCATATGGGTAAGAGTAAAAAAAACCCTGCCTAGTTCTGAAAGATCTTTGACAGGCCCTTCTCGTGCACAATTGGTCACGCAAAGGAAGGAGGGGAAATTACACACTCGCTTTAGTGTTTAATGGTACATACAGGCAGCAGATGAACAGGGACCGGTGCCCGTACACCACAAAGCCATGCAAACAGGTTTGAGTGGCCACAGTACGAGTGGCCTTTAAAGTTTTTAAAACGAATTAACATCCTTTATACTACTATTATTTTTCAATAGTCATACTCCACCCACCATTTGTCTTATCTGAAGGAGCCAATCTGGGCTTAATACAGACAATAAGGTTAGTATAAAGTGAATTGTTTTGCTGTAATCTGATAAAGCCAATTAGAGACATGCATGTAGCAGAGTAAGCCTTGAGAAGCCATTAGGCTACATTTTAATTTCTCAGAATCAGAAATTGCTAAATTTTCAGAGCTAAATGAAAATATATTGCAAAGTTATTTCATTACACACAACTAAACATTTTATATCAAAATATCAATGTGTTTACTGCTCCATAACTGAAATTAACACTTTTGCTGGGAAAGAGAGGAAAATACAAATATATCTGGCCAGTACATTTTTTATATTTTATTCCAGCATAAAAAAAGTTGGATTACAAGCATAATGCAGTTCAATCTGTTTGCACAGAAGCTCATCCTGGTAGTGGATCACAACACTAACTAATGAGTAGTAGTCTGAGACATAAACAATGGCAGAAACTCAGGACATATGAGAGTTTCACGCTATAATCATAACAGTGCAGGCTGCCCAATAATTATTTCTAGACGAGGAATTCTAAGCATATCTTTACTATAATGATTTAATAAACATACCAGTACCTTCTACTATATTGAAATACTTAATTTGTACTTCACTTCCAGTAAGAAATATAGACAGCATGAACGTTAGATGCAGTCACGTTCAAAGAGATGTGACTAATATAAAGGCACAGAATGCTGGAAAACATCACATATGGTGCTAGAAATTATGTCATAAGTCCCATCCCAGCTTCCTTCCTGCAGCTCATGGATGCCGTAATACTCATCAGGCTTACATGACAAAAAAACTGCTATAAAGGCACTTTACAGACAGTTTTTATGTTTAAAGAAAATAAAAATTGCATTTACCAAACATTAGTATGTGCACTAATATCTCTAAGATTTTAGTGATTTGCTTATATTAAAGGGAATTGCTATTAAAAATTGTCTCTGATCCATCTGAAAGAGAATGTTTCAAAGTGTATTATGTCTGTAAAAAAAATAAAAAATATTCCTGTGCCGAATAATACAAATGTTTTCTGTTTGAGTTGTCCCTGTGAGCCAATGAGCAAGCAATAGTGTACAAAGACCCAGGTTAACATAATCATGTCCTTCTTGCTAGATTCAAATTACATTTAAAATGTTTTACTTTTTTACATGTCTAAGTGTTTCATAAATATGCAAGAAAAAATGTGTACACAAACAATTTCTATGTTCCATTTAAGCAAAAATGTTTCAAAATCTGATAAATTAAAAATGGATGTTCCTGCTCTTAAAGGAAAAATATATTCAGGTATGCAGCTGATAAGAGATAAAGGGACAGTCTACTTCAGAATTGTTATTGTTTAAAATGATAGATAATTCCTTTATTACCCATTTACCAGTTTTGCATAATCAACACGGTTAAATAAATACACTTTGCATTAACTAAGGTTTAACTAAGACTTTTAATTTTAAGAAAGCAAAATTCAACGATTTAAGGAAATCATTAAATAACATAAATTGGTACAAAGTATTCCCTAATAAAAATACACAGGATAAATGGATAACATTTAAAATGTTATTAAATAAATATACATATCAACAAATACCATATGGTTATAAAAATAAAAAATCCAAGCCAATGTGGCTAAATAAAAATGTATTAAGAGAAATTAGAAAAAAATGTAGGGCATTTAAATTATTCAAAGAAAATAGTACAGACTTAACATACTATTTTTATAAGGAATATAACAAAGCATTCAAAAATTAATTGCAAAGGATTCTAAGTCTAACCCTTAAAGGTTCTTTAAGTACATAAATAGCAAAAAATCTAAGGACAATATAGGTACATTAAAATGTGGAGGGTAGCATGGTTAACAGTGACAGGGAGAAGGCTGAGGTACTAAACCAGTTTTTTCTACAGTATACACAAGAGAGGAACCAATGGACGATACTTTGGAACAAACTATAACATGTCAGCATATACCAATAACTGCGTTACGTATAGAGGATATCAGAAAAAAAACTGGATAATATTAAGGTAAATAAAACTCCAGGTCCAGATGGAATACACCCAAGGGTGTTAAAGGAATTTAGCACTGTTATAGACAAACCTCTACTCTTAATTTTTCAAGACTCATTATCCTCAGGCATGGTACCCCAGGATTGGTGTAAAGTTGATGTGGTGCGACTCTTCAAAAAGGGAAGCAGGGATGATCCAGGAAGTTATAGACCAGTTAGTTTGACATCAATAGTGAGGAAGATATTTGAAGGGATTATAAGGGATTATATTGATGAGCACATTTGTGTAAACAAGATTATGAGTTCAAATCAGCATGATATTATGAGAAATAGATCATGTCAAAAGAATCTAATTAGATTCTATGAGGAAGGAAGTAAAAATATAGATAAAGATGAATCAGTTGATGTGATATACTTAGATTTAGCAAAGGCATTTGATACAGTGCCACATGACAGATTAATGCACAAAATTAAGGGACTGGGAATAGCAGAAATTTCCAGTTTGTTTATATCCTTCTGGAGATATGGCCTACAGAACTGCACACAATACTCTAAATTAGGCCTAACTAATGGCACCAGTGTGCGTGAGGGCCTTATATAAAGGCTAGGGTTGTTTTTGTGTATAATGGCTCCAGTGTGTGTGACACCCTTACACAAATGATAGGGTTGTTATTGTTTGCAATGAAACCAGTGTGTATGTGATGCCCTTACATACAAGTTAGGGTTGTTTTTGTGTGTAATGTCACCACTGTGTGTGATGCCCTTGCATACACACTAGAGTCCTTTTTGTGTGTAAAGTCACAAGTGTGTGTGTGTGAAGCCTTTACATACATGCTAGGGGTCTTATTGTGTGTAATGTCACCAGTGTGTGTATGAAGCCTTTACATACATGCTAGGGGTCCTATTGTGTGTAATGTCACAAGTGTGTGTGTGTGAAGCCTTTACATACATGCTAGGGGTATTATTGTGTGTAATGTCACAAGTGTGTGTGTGTGAAGCCTTTACATACATGCTAGGGGTATTATTGTGTGTAATGTCACAAGTGTGTGTGTGAAGTCTATACATACATGCTAGGGGTCTTATTGTGTGTAATGTCACAAGTGTGTGTGTGAAGCCTTTACATACATGCTAGGGGTGTTATTGTGTATAATGTCACCAGTGTGTGTATGAAGCCTTTACATACATGCTAGGGGTATTATTGTGTGTAATGTCACAAGTGTGTGTGTGTGAAGCCTTTACATACATGCTAGGGGTATTATTGTGTGTAATGTCACAAGTGTGTGTGTGAAGTCTATACATACATGCTAGGGGTCTTATTGTGTGTAATGTCACAAGCGTGTGTGTGAAGTCTATACATACATGCTAGGGGTCTTATTGTGTGTAATGTCACAAGTGTGTGTGTGTGTGTGTGAAGTCTATACATACATGCTAGGGGTCTTATTGTGTGTAATGTCACAAGTGTGTGTGTGTGTGAAGTCTATACATACATGCTAGGGGTCTTATTGTGTGTAATGTCACCAGTGTGTGTATGAAGCCTTTACATACATGCTAGGGGTCTTATTGTGTGTAATGTCACAAGCGTGTGTGTGAAGTCTATACATACATGCTAGGGGTCTTATTGTGTGTAATGTCACAAGTGTGTGTGTGAAGCCTTTACATACATGCTAGGGGTATTATTGTGTGTAATGTCACAAGCGTGTGTGTGAAGTCTATACATACATGCTAGGGGTCTTATTGTGTGTAATGTCACCAGTGTGTGTGTGTGTGAAGCCTTTGCATACATGCTAGGGGTTTTATTGTTTGTAATGTCACAAGTGTGTGTGTGAAGTCTATACATACATGCTAGGGGTCTTATTGTGTGTAATGTCACAAGTGTGTGTGTGAAGTCTATACATACATGCTAGGGGTCTTATTGTGTGTAATGTCACAAGTGTGTGTGTGTGTGAAGTCTATACATACATGCTAGGGGTCTTATTGTGTGTAATGTCACAAGTGTGTGTGTGAAGTCTATACATACATGCTAGGGGTCTTAGTGTGTGTAATGTCACCAGTGTGTGTGTGTGAAGTCTATACATACATGCTAGGGGTCTTATTGTGTGTAATGTCACCATTGTGTGCAACACTTTTATATACAAGCTATGTCCTAAAAAGAACATAAAAATAACACATAGTCCTTAAAAAGGTTAAACATCATACCGTGTCATATAAAAATATTTAATTATACATAAATACAAAAACCACAAATTTAGATACAGCCTATTAAGGTACCTCTAAAAAACGAATTGCCGACACTAATAGCTCAGTCCAGAGTTTAAAAAAAGTTCCATAAGCTCTTCCTTAGAGGGTGCACAATCATATCCCCCTCTAAGGAAGAGCTTATGGAACTTTATTTGAACTCTGGACTGAGCTATTAGTGCCGGTACTTAGTTTCTTAGAGGTACCTGAATAGGCTGTATCTATATTTGTGTTCTTTATATTTATATTTTGAATAATTAAATATTTTTATGTGATATGGTATGATGTTTAACCTTTTTAAAGGTAAAACACAGTAAACACAGTAGATTTGCATAATCAACAAATGCAAGATAACAAGACAATGCAGTAGCATTTACTCTGAAATTCAAATGAGTAATAGATTTTGTTCTAACAAATTTCAAAGTTATGTATATTTCCACTCCCCCTGTACCATGTGATAGCCATCAGCCAATCACAAATGCATATACGTATAGTCAGTGAATTCTTGCACATGCTCAGTAGGAGCTGATGACTCAAAAAGTATAAATATAAAACACAGTGCACATTTTTTTTAATGGAAGTAAATTGGAAAGTTGTTTTAAATTACATGCTGTATCTGAGTCATGGAAATGTAATTTGACCTGAGTGTCCCTTTATATATAATAAAATATTTTTATGTGACATGGTATGATGTTTAACCTTTTTTTAAGGGCTACTCATATATTTTTAAGTACTTTTTGTCTACCCCTTTTGGCACAGAAGGGGTTTTTGGTAGTTTACAAACTTGTTAGTCTCTTTTGGGTATTAGATACTTCTTGTTTTACTTGCTGTCTATGTCCTCAGCATGAGTGTGGTTTCCTAAAATACAGGCTGCATCTGTCTGTGTCTGTGTGTGTGTAATGTGCCCAGTCTGTATATAGTGTGTGATTCCTTTATACACAAACCAGGGCTGACTGATAGCAGCATATGCAACAATATATGGAGGGGATGTCTGCTCTATAGAGGCCAACAAAGAGAACAAATTAGATAATTAAATTATTTAAATTACCTTGGTAAGCTATTGTTTTTCAGATAAATTTATATGAACAGATATCAAGCAATACCTTAGATTGGCAAAGGCAACCATTTATTTCCATCTAAACACAAAAGACAGGAGGAAGAAGCTTTGAAGTACCATAAATACAGAACAGTAAATTTAGTTGAGATATCTTTGTGCTTCAACTGATTAATGCAACTTCAGTAACGTTTGATTTATACTATTCTGAAAGTTCTTTAACTCAATTGGAGGTCATTGTTTTCTAGCAACAAAATAATGTTCTGGATGGATTTGTTGGCAACAATAATTTATGCCAGAATTAGATATTTAAAAGGCTGGTACTTAGATGTCATACATTTAGAATCCTTTTCAGTAGAATATATATGTTAGCTGAATCAAGAATCCAATAAACAAATGAACAAGCTGAGGGCAGTTCTGTTAATGTGAACATTTAGTTTGAGTTGTTATCAAACAGAAAGAAAAATGTATCTTGAGTATAAAGAGGAACATAAAAAGATATGAATTACGTCATTCTTCTTAAGTTATTAAGGTTGTTAGTATGTATCATAGTATTATCCATTAAGCAAATTGGATAATAATTTGAAAACAGAATCAATTGGAAAGAACAAATATGACAAACAACATAAAACACGCTTTATGTACTGTATGTATTTATTTAATATGAAACATTTTTACTATGTGGGACGCAAATAGCTCAATAAATTAAAACAGTTTGATAATGGAAAACAGAATTTATGCTTACCTGATAAATTTCTTTCTCCAACGGTGTGTCCGGTCCACGGCGTCATCCTTACTTGTGGGAATATTCTCTTCCCCAACAGGAAATGGCAAAGAGCACAGCAAAAGCTGCCCATATAGCCCCTCCTCAGGCTCCGCCCCCCAGTCATTCGACCGACGGTTAGGAGAAAAAAAGGAGAAACTATAGGGTGCCGTGGTGACTGTAGTGTATAGAGAAAGACATTTTTCAAACCTGATTAAAAAACCAGGGCGGGCCGTGGACTGGACACACCGTTGGAGAAAGAAATTTATCAGGTAAGCATAAATTCTGTTTTCTCCAACATTGGTGTGTCCGGTCCACGGCGTCATCCTTACTTGTGGGAACCAATACCAAAGCTTTAGGACACGGATGAAGGGAGGGAGCAAATCAGGTTACCTAAACAGAAGGCACCACGGCTTGCAAAACCTTTCTCCCAAAAATAGCCTCCGAAGAAGCATAAGTATCAAATTTGTAAAATTTGGCAAAAGTGTGCAGAGAATACCAAGTCACTGCCTTACATATCTGATCAACAGAAGCCTCGTTCTTGAAGGCCCATGTGGAAGCCACAGCCCTAGTGGAGTGAGCTGTGATTCGTTCAGGAGGCTGCCGTCCGGCAGTCTCATAAGCCAATCGGATAATGCTTTTCAGCCAGAAAGAAAGAGGTAGCAGTAGCTTTATGTCCTCTCCTCTTACCAGAGTAAACGACAAACAAAGATGAGGTTTGTCTAAAATCCTTTGTTGCTTCTAAATAGAACTTTAAAGCATCTAAATTGTGTAACAAACGTTCCTTCTTTGAAACTGGATTCGGACACAGAGAAGGAACAACTATTTCCTGGTTAATATTCTTGTTGGAAACAACTTTTGGAAGAAAACCAGGCTTAGTACGCAAAACGACCTTATCTGAATGGAACACCAGATAGGGTGGATCACACTGCAAAGCAGATAATTCAGAAACTCTTCTAGCAGAAGAAATAGCAACCAAAACCAGAACTTTCCAAGATAGTAACTTGATATCTATGGAATGTAAAGGTTCAAACGGAACCCCTTGAAGAACTGAAAGAACTAAATTTAGACTCCAAGGAGGAGTCATGGGTCTGTAAACAGGCTTGATTCTGACCAAAGCCTGTACAAAAGCTTGTACATCTGGCACAGCTGCCAGGCGTTTGTGTAACAAAACACATAAAGCAGAAATCTGTCCTTTTAGAGAACTCGCTGACAACCCTTTATCCAAACCATCTTGGAGAAAGGAAAGAATCTTAGGAATTTTAATTTTACTCCAGGAGAATCCCTTGGATTCACACCAACAGATATATTTTTTCCACATTTTATGGTAAATCTTTCTAGTCACAGGTTTTCTGGCTTTGACCAGAGTGTCTATCACTGAATTTGAAAATCCACGCTTGGATAAAATCAAGCGTTCAATTTCCAAGCAGTCAGCTGCAGAGAAACTAGATTTGGATGTTAGAATGGACCTTGTACTAGAAGATCCTGTCTCAAAGGTAGCTTCCATGGTGGAGCCGATGACATATTCACCAGGTCTGCATACCAAGTCCTGCGTGGCCACGCAGGAGCTATCAGAATCACTGAGGCCTTCTCCTGTTTGATCCTGGCTACGAGCCTGGGAAGGAGAGGAAACGGTGGAAACACATAAGCTACGTTGAATGACCAAGGCGCCACTAATGCATCCACTAGAGTCGCCTTGGGATCCCTGGATCTGGTCCCGTAGCAAGGAACCTTGAAGTTCTGACGGGACGCCATCAGATCCATGTCTGGAATGCCCCATAATTGAGTTAACTGGGAAAAGACCTCCGGGTGGAGTTCCCACTCCCCCGGATGGAAAGTCTGACGACTCAAATAATCCGCCTCCCAGTTGTCTACTCCTGGGATGTGAATTGCAGATAGGTGGCAGGAGTGATCCTCCGCCCATTTGATGATCTTGGATACCTCTCTCATCGCCAAGGAACTCTTTGTTCCTCCCTGATGGTTGATGTAAGCTACAGTCGTCATGTTGTCCGACTGGAATCTTATGAATCCGGCCTTCGCTAGTTGAGGCCAAGCCCGGAGCCCATTGAATATTGCTCTCAGTTCCAGGATGTTTATCGGGAGAAGGGACTCTTCCCGAGACCATAGACCCTGAGCTTTCAGGGAGTCCCAGACTGCGCCCCAGCCTAATAGACTGGCGTCGGTCGTGACAATGACCCACTCTGGTCTGCAGAAACTCATTCCCTGAGACAGGTGATCCTGAGTCAACCACCAACGGAGTGAGTCTCTGGTTACCTGGTCTACTTGAATCTGGGGAGACAAGTCTGCATAGTCCCCATTCCACTGATTGAGCATGCACAGTTGTAATGGTCTTAGATGAATTCGAGCAAAAGGAACTATGTCCATTGCTGCAACCATCAATCCTACTACTTCCATGCACTGAGCTATGGAAGGCTGCAGAATAGAGTGAAGAACTTGACAAGCGTTTAGAAGCTTTGACTTTCTGACCTCTGTCAGGAAGATCTTCATTTCTAAAGAATCTATTATTGTTCCCAAAAAGGGAACTCTTGTTGACGGAGACAGGGAACTCTTTTCTACGTTCACCTTCCTCCCGTGAGATCTGAGAAAGGCAAGAACAATGTCTGTATGAGCATTTGCCTTGGAAAGAGACAACGCTTGAATTAGAATGTCGTCTAGATAAGGTGCCACTGCAATGCCCCTCGGTCTTAGAACCGCTAGAAGGGACCTTAGCACCTTTGTGAAAATTCTGGGAGCAGTGGCTAAACCGAACGGAAGAGCCACAAACTGGAAATGTTTGTCCAGAAAGGCGAACCTTAGGAACTGATGATGATCTTTGTGGATAGGAATATGTAGGTACGCATCCTTTAAATCCACGGTAGTCATATATTGACCCTCCTGGATTGTAGGTAAAATTGTTCGAATGGTTTCCATTTTGAACGATGGAACTCTGAGGAATTTGTTTAGAATTTTTAAATCCAGAATTGGTCTGAAAGTTCCCTCTTTTTTGGGAACTTCAAACAGGTTTGAGTAAAACCTCTGACCTTGTTCCGCTGTTGGAACTGGGTGTATCACTCCCATCTTTAACAGGTCTCCTACGCAATGTAAGAATGCCTGTCTCTTTATCTGGTCTGAAGATAAGCGAGACATGTGGAACCTTCCCCTTGGAGGAAGTTCCTTGAATTCTAGAAGATAACCCTGAGAGACTATTTCTAGTGCCCAGGGATCCGGAACATCTCTTGCCCAAGCCTGAGCAAAGATAGAGAGTCTGCCTCCTACTAGATCCGGTCCCGGATCGGGGGCTACCCCTTCATGCTGTCTTGGTAGCAGCAGCAGGCTTCTTGGCCTGTTTACCCTTGTTCCAGCCTTGCATTGGTTTCCAAGCTGGCTTAGCCTGGGAAGCGTTACCCTCTTGTCTAGAGGCTGCAGAGTTAGGAGACGGTCCGTTCCTGAAGTTACGAAAGGAACGAAAATTGGACTTATTCTTAGCCTTAAAAGGCCTATCCTGTGGGAGGGCATGGCCCTTTCCCCCAGTGATGTCTGAAATAATTTCCTTCAATTCTGGCCCAAAAAGGGTCTTACCTTTGAAAGGAATATTAAGCAATTTTGTCTTGGAAGATACATACGCCGACCAAGACTTTAGCCAGAGCGCTCTGCGTGCCACAATTGCAAACCTTGAATTTTTCGCCGCTAACCTCTCCAATTGCAAAGCGGCATCTAAAATAAAGGAATTAGCTAACTTAAGTGCGTGAATTCTGTCCATGACTTCCTCATATGGAGTCTCCTTATTGAGCGACTTTTCTAGTTCATCGAACCAAAAACACGCCGCCGTAGTGACAGGAATAATGCACGAAATTGGTTGGAGGAGGAAACCTTGCTGAACAAAAATCTTTTTAAGCAAACCCTCCAATTTTTTATCCATAGGATCTTTGAAAGCACAATTGTCCTCAATGGGAATAGTCGTGCATTTGGCTAGCGTAGAAACTGCCCCCTCAACCTTAGGGACTGTTTGCCATGCGTCCTTCATTGGATCGACCATGGGGAACATTTTCTTAAATATAGGAGGTGGGACAAAAGGTATGCCTGGTTTCTCCCACTCCTTAGTCACTATGTCCGCCACCCTTTTAGGTATTGGAAAGGCATCAGGGTGCACCGGGACCTCTAGAAATGTGTCCATTTTGCACAATTTTTCTGGAATGACCAAAGAGTCACAATCATCCAGCGTAGTTAGTACCTCCTTAAGTAAGGCGCGGAGATGCTCTAACTTAAATTTAAACGTCATAACATCAGGTTCTGCCTGTTGAGAAATTCTTCCTGAATCAGAAATTTCTCCCTCCAACAAACCCTCCCTCACTGCCAATTCTGACTGGTGTGAGGGTATGACAGATAAATTATCGTCAGCGCACTCTTGCTCTACTGTATTTAAAACTGAGCAATCACGCTTTCTTTGAAATGCTGGCATTTTGGATAAAATATTAGCTATAGAATTATCCATTACTGCCGTTAATTGTTGCATAGTAACAAGCATTGGCGCGCTAGATGTACTAGGAATCGCCTGCGCGGGCATAACTGGTATTGACACAGAAGGAGAGGATGATGAACTATCCCCACTACCTTCATTAGAGGAATCATCTTGGGCAACCTTATTAAATGTGACAGTACTGTCCTTACTTTGTCTGGACGCCATGGCACAATTATCACATACATTTGAAGGGGGGGCCACCTTGGCCTCCATACATACAGACCATGATCTATCTGAAGGTACAGACATGTTAGACAGGCTTATACAGGCTATTAATGCAATAAAACCGTTTTTAAACAAAACAGTTACTGTCTCTTTAAATGTTAAACAGAGCACACTTTATTTCTGGATATGTGAAAAACTATGAAGCAAATATCCTATCTTTACCAAATTTGCACCCTAGTGTCTTAATGCCTTAAAAGTATTGCACCCCAATTTTTAAGTTTGTAACCCCTTAAATGAAGAAACCGGAGCTGTTTTATCAATTAGCAATTTTAACCCACTACAGTCCAAGCCACAGCGTTTGCTGCAGCTTCACCTGTCCTTGGGGGTTATTCGTCACAAAATAAGCCTTCCAGGAACGTTTTTAATGGCCACCAGACCCTCTCACATGAAGCTGCATGCACTGCATCCAAAAGAAACTGTGCAATTATGGCGCGAAAATGAGGCTCTGCCTACTAGTGAAAGGCCCTTCCTGACTGGAAAGGTGTCTAAACAACTGCCTGGCACCTAAAAACGTTACCCAATTATTCTCAGGTTTTAAAAACACTTCAAACCACATATAAATATTGAATACAGCAATCGATTTAGCCCACAAAAGTGTCAACCAGTATATAGCCCATTAATAAGCCTTCATTCTGTTATGAGTCTAAGAAAATAGCTTACCGATCCCAAAGAGGGAAAATGACAGTCTTCTAGCATTACTCAGTCTTGTTAGAAAATGGACTAGTCATACCTTGAGCAGAAAAGTCTGCAAACTGTTCCCCCCAACTGAAGTTCTCTGGGCTCAACAGTCCTGCGTGGGAACAGCAATTGATTTTAGTTACTGCTGCTAAAATCATACTCCTCTTTTAAACTCTTCATCCTTTTCTGTTTTAGAGTAAATAGTACAAACCGGCACTATTTTAAAATAACAAACTCTTGATAGAAGAATAAAAAACTACAACTAACACCACATACTCTTCACCATCTCCGTGGAGATGCTACTTGTTCAGAGCGGCAAAGAGAATGACTGGGGGGCGGAGCCTGAGGAGGGGCTATATGGGCAGCTTTTGCTGTGCTCTTTGCCATTTCCTGTTGGGGAAGAGAATATTCCCACAAGTAAGGATGACGCCGTGGACCGGACACACCAATGTTGGAGAAACGGGTTTCATATACCAATGCAATAACACCAACAAGATGGGTGAATGTAATAATACATTTTCTCACTACTATTTCTATTTCGAGACGTGCAGTAAAATCAGATGAAGAATTAGCTAATATTCAGCATATTTTTTTGGAACTAAAATTGTTGACTATTATCAACAACATCTTCTGTTTGCCATGCATTTAAATATTCATTGTTTAAAATGGATATCATGCCCCAACTTTCAATGAAACACCTGATTAAAAAAAAAAAGTTTATTTATCTTTAAAAATTATAGCAAAAAAGTTAATGCATTTCCAAGGCAATCTTCTCTAAAATACTAATAAGCCATTAAAAACCCTTTAGAAATATGGCTAAACATTAGACTACACAATATAGAAAGTACAATATTTAAGTAATGAGGGATAACAATATTCCACAAAACTATAACAGACACTAGCTACACAAAAATGGAAAAAATGATTCCAAATTCTACTGTACAGCAGTTTTACAAACTATCTACTATAATACTGCAAGAAAAAAGTATGTCCTAGCCGGCACTAACACGTAAACTATCATAAGATAGATTTATTTTATGTTCCCAGGCACCTCTAGTTTCAAGTATTTAGTTTACCAGGGATACACTTATAGGTATGACATAGGTGAGCTGACGCATCACTTTTATTAATATATAGCCATATATATATATATATATATATATATATATATATATATTGTAATTTTTTTTTGTTAATCTAAAAATCTATCTTTTAGCTAGCAGAGTTAAGCAAAAATGAAATTAACAGACTGTTTTGAGAAAATACATAAAAATAAATACTAATGGTGTAAATAATAATAAAAAATATATATACATTATTTCAAACTGAGGGGTATATTTACACGTATGATGGGACATACATTTAAAACTTTTTCAAGAAATGAACTCTCACAAATATACCTTAAACCTAGTAATTTATTACCAGTTTAGTCAAGAAAACAAACAGACTTAGCCAATCTTGCAATTTAAACAATTAGAAAATAAAGAAATACATAAATAATTACATAAGTGAATGCCTACTGAGAGGTAAGTATGTAAACAAGTAATAAAAAGAGATAATTAATCCAACACTTTAAAGCTTGGGTTATTTCACCAATCCATCCCAATCATAAAAGGTCAGAATTGTCAAGCGTTTGAGACAACATATGGTTATTATTGATACAAAAAGGAGATGTCTTGTAAAATTGTTTTTTGTTGTTATTATTATTATTTTATTTATTTTTAATCTAGTAAATCAGACACAAAATCTGACTTTGTTTTTTTTTTATATGAGAAGTGTATTTAATTAGATTAATGTTCTATTTTAAAAAAAAAAAAAAAAATACATGCTTTGAATATTTTATTTTTAAAGAAATGTAACTTTCTTACTATGCACTTAAAGACTGCACAGTTTTTAAAAAAATATAATTTTTCTGATGTTTGTCACAATTTATGCACACAGTAAGTTCCTATGTTTCCCAACATGGTACTAGGATACTCAAAAGTTAAATGGGAAAAAAACAAATAATAATAAAAAAAAAAACAATAACCCCCTCCCAGATAAAAAATATAAAATGTGAATAGTGTGTTAAAATGCAGTTCTAATCTTTAAAAGGACAGTCAAGTAAAAAAAAAAACTTTCATGATTGAAATAGGGCATGTAATTTTAAACAACTTTCCAATTTACTTTATTTTGCTAATTTCTTAGACCTTGAAGGCTGCCACTAATATAAATGCATTTTGACAGTTTTCACCACTAGAGGGCATTAGTTCATGTGTTTCACATACAGTAGATAACACTGAGCTCATGCACGTGAATTTACCGAGGATTGAGCACTGATTGGCTAAAATGCAAGTCTCTCAAATAAACTGAAATAAGGGGGCAGTCTGCAGAGGCTTAAATACAAGGTAATTACAGAGGTAAAATGTGTATTATTATAACTGTGTTGGTTATGCAAAACTTGGGAATGGGTAATAAAGAGATTAACTATATTTTTAAACAACAAAAATTCTGGTGTTGACTGTTCCTTTAAAATTTTAAACAAAGAAAAATAATTTAATATATCAAAATGCATGTATTATTAAATCTCAAATATTCTATCATATATTTGAGATTATGTTTGATTGTGGAGGTGTAGATTTGTGATCTTACTTGTTCATTATTCATTTAAAATACTACTTTATAATAACAAATTTAACATTTTCCAAAAAAAACTATTTCAATTATGAGATGTGCTCATAAAAAAAGCACAGTATACTATGTGACCAAAGATATAGCAAGAAAAACTTTTTTATCTACAAATAGCGCACAATTCTGATTAACTACATTGCAGAAAAAAAATTTGCACTTTGACAGTAGCTTAAAAAGATGATCTTGAATTTCCGATTAAATGTGGTAGATGAACCAGCAAATTAATGAAACATCTTATCCCTGAAAGACATCTGTTTCAGATTGACTTGCTTTCTTGCCAAATAGAATTTGCCCATCAAACAGAAGACTAATTAGAGTTTGCTGAATATCTGGGGAGAATTTACACGGCAAAGCCAAGAAGTTCTTCTGAATAGGTGGGTACAATCTGATACTAAGTTATTTTCAAGAGTTAATCAAGCATTAAACAACTTCTTACTTTATAAAGATTAGTTCTTCTTGTTAAGTAAATTGTGTACCCAATATAAGAATTAGAATATGTACATACTATGTAAAGTTGAGGTTATTGATCAATAAAAAAAAATGGTGGAACAGGCTTACAATTGGTAATTTTTTTAGCTGCTTTACAATAGCACAAGTCTACACTTTTGGAGGGAGGGGGCAAACAGCATGTTCATTTGATTTAGTAAGCACACACACAAAAAAAAATATTTTTTTAAACTCTACTGAATGTTAATGCTGTTTTGTTTTTAAATGATGATATAAAGAGGGGGTGAGGCAAACCAAATGTATATGCCAATGTTGTGTAATTTTGGACATGAATTCCAGAGGCAGAACTTTTTTTCACTTTCTGCGATGAGATTTTTTTTTAGTGAAAATTTTTCTGCAGGTCATTTTTAAATCAAATTCATTGATAAATTAAGCAGTTACACTAAAGCACCAGTTCACTTGCAACGTGTTAGTTTAATGGAGAATAAAGAAATATTTAAAGTTTTATAATATAGTGCAGTAGTTGAAAATTGCATTGCAAATTAGCTGCAGACATAGTCCAACATAGAAGTAGTAATAAAAAAGGTGCATTGCTCATACAAACGTCTTACATTCAGAAAAAAACAGCTTTGCAGACAGTTAAAGGCTAGGGAATGGGCTTGAAACAATCTCTGAGAGCCAGTCAATCAATGCACTACTGCATATTTCACTGTTCACTTAAAACAGCACTTTGCTCTGGATGAACTGTGATAAGGAAAACTTACACCTACAGTGCAGCCAGAGAATAGCTCTGTTTGAAGAGAACAGCCTAATGTGGAGCAGCGCTGAAAAGTTAAATCGCTAATAATTCCTGTATGTATCCTGTTCTTTCTGCAGACATGCTGCATTTTCTACGATGACATCTCAGATCACTGCATGTTCTGCCTTGGGGGCATGAAATACTGTATATAAAGTTTGATTATGAATTATATACATATGTATACTTGCAAAACATCATAGTTCATAGAAAGAAAGAATGAGGAATGAGGGGCTACTTAGCAACAGTGGAACTATTATTTATGATTATCTTTTGTAAGGTGTGCCTGACAACCTGATGCACCATAATAATAATAATAATAATAATAATAAATAATAATAATTGCAAAGCACACATAATTTTATTTATCTATTTAGAAAAGAATATTAGGTCATAAAATATATAATTATTTTATTAAAACAATAGGCCTTCTAGAAAATGCTGTGCTTCCTGTATATAAGGTGTTTGACCAATTTATCTATACAACAGTATGCTATTCTTTCAAGGATGCCTTTGTTTTTAGCTATGCTTTTCTTTCTAAAAGCACAAAGCTTAATCACATTTTTTGATCAGCAGACTCAGCAGAGTCTTTTTTATTCAATGAAATGTCCATTGATTGGAATCAGCAAATAAAAGGGAACAGTTTTGTAAGAATAGTGAAAGACCAGAATTTGCAGTAGATGTTAAAATAAGCCCTGCATTTTTACTGTTTATCTCCTGTAATGTATCTATAGTGCTCAGGAGGGAAATGTTAAGTCAACAGAAATACAGCTAACTGGTTTATCACAGAAGCATTCAGTTGTCAAAATGATGCCATGTATTGTAAACCACTGATTTAAGTTACAGTTTATGGTTTAGTTATTTTGCTAGTATAAAAAAAGTAACTAAAAAACAAACTACAAATACTTCCATATCATGGCTCATGTCTGTAGACTACCTTCACCAATGGGGAACCCATTCTACTTGGAGAAATAGCAAAAACATAATTTATTCTTACCTGATAAATTCCTTTTTTTCTTGGTGGTGATAGTCCACAAAAATCCTTACTTGCGGGAATTCATCTCCTTGCCATCAGGAGGAGGCAAAACACACCACACAACGCTTTTAATATCCCTCCTACTTTCCGCCCGCTCTCTCCCAGTAGTCCATATAGCCAAGGAAAAAAAGAAAGATAGTAGGGTAAAGAGGTGCAACAACAAACTGCAGCAACAACAAAAAAATGGGTGGGTTCGTGGATTTTCACCACCAAGAAAGAAAGGAATTTATCAGGTAAGAATAAAGTATTTTTTTCTTTCTAAGGGGATGATAGTCTACAAAAATCCATACTTTTGGGAACTAATACCCAAGCTGTGAAGTCCACAAATGAAAGCGGGAGGGAAAAAGGGAAAGGTAGGCACCTATTTATCAAGAACCACTGCCTTAAGGACCTTTCTTTGGAAATTTGCCCCTACCGAGGAAAACACATCAAAAGGGAAGTACACAAAACACACCCAGCTACAATCTCACAATTCACCACTAATTATACACTAATTAAACTTCAGACTAGAAAACTAAAGTCTTAGACACAGAACGAGTTCAATGTACTGAAGTACATAAAGACAAGTTAACACTCTGCCTGTACCTCCATTTTTACCATAATCTTTCCATAGATGATTGTGAGATGGGATGCAAATAAATACACCTGCCTGGATAATTTTCATCTTAGGAAGGAACACAATTTAAAGAAACACCATAATCCTACCTAGAAACGGATTCAACTCCTTGGAGTTGATAAGAGGTCTAATACAAAACAGAACCTTAAAAAACACCTGAAAACTAGGAGACAAAAAAAAAACTGCCAGAAATGACAACATAGAAAATCCTGAACTTAACCCATCACAAAGGGCTGATCAAGATATTCTGTCATGCTTTCAACCAAGCAGATACACTACAACTGCAAACCACCTGCCACTGGCAAGTCAGAGCAATTATATGACAACTATCTCTTCTTGTTTGAACAAACAAATACAATCGGAAAAAAACATGTGTAGAAGAAAAAACCCAAGACATCACTGGTGTGACTATCAAGGATCACTCAATCTTGAATTAAAGCTGAAAGGATATGGATTATCTAGGAGAAGACTGATTACTCCTATAATCTTCTTCCAGATAATAGGCCGAAAATGAGAGATGCTGAGAAGGAACTCTGAAGATTTTCGACCAGCTCAGACACATGAAAATTATGTGATCGACAGAGCACTGTGGTTACCAACATGGTTTGAAAAAAAGCCCAGTCCAAAGGGATCTGAATATTGCACAAAGATTCAAAACATCAATTGGTAGCCTCATCTCTTGAAAAAGAACCTCTTAGGGCAGCAATGACCGAAAACTTTACCTGAACTCATGAGTAACAACCGAAAAGCTAAGCCTATCCTATGCAGAGCGAGTGGTAAAGGTTGATGCTTTGATTGCTTGGACATATATGAGACTGGATTAATTTCTAGGAATATTTACTTTTTTTTGTTAGAAAACCCTATACTCAGCAGGTCTATGATCCAGAAATGCTAAAGGATACCAAACTTCCTTAAGAAAAAAAGCACTGCTTGATCAAGTAAAGTAAGCCCAGAGGGAGAAGAACTGACAAACCCAGATATCTGAACTGGACTAAAAGTTGCAGAAATTAGGAACCTCACCAGGAACCTGAAGGACATGTTTATGAGTATGCTTACATGTAGGCAACACATACCACCATAAAATTAGAAAAGGTTCATAGAAAAGACTTAGGGGAACTAAGTAAAAAAGAAAACGTAGTGCCACCCTAGAAAATGTATTGGTGCGACAAAATAAATGTAAAAATTGAGCAGGAAGATAGACCTTAACCGGTATACAAAGCGTGCATCTGATTGTAGAAAAAAAAGACATTAGTGGATATAGCTACTAATAGGTTAATCCAGACGATACAATTCCAGTTTCTCAAATAAAAATACCATCTGTAACAGTAGCATGGGTTTGTGACCTCCTCCTAGTGGTGAGAACTATATCCCATATGCTATGAAGGACCATCATCAATTTACAAAATAAATACTGTAGTATACTATTGCACAGCAAAAAAAGCATCAGTACCGGATAATAAAAAAAAAATATTGTAGAACAGGCTGAAGTATCCTCTCACAAAAAAAGATACAACACTACAAATCTGAGATTTATACACTGATTGATAAAACAAATAATTCTATCGATCTACTGTATGCACTTAAACAGGTTTAAGTCGGAAAAACAATTCAGTCTACTTCATAATAAATGAAAAATACAGTTCTAAATGTATGAGAGGATAGAAGCAGTCTTAACGCCGCAGAGATTCCCAAAAATGTGTTTAAGTTAGAAATGTGTTCATATCAAGTTGGAGAAAAAGTAGATTTATCGACTTCTCATCTTCAACTTACTCTTCCTTTCAAGAAATAATTTCACTGCTTTCACCATTGAGAAAAAAAAGAATCTCCAGTTACAATCCATCTTTGGTTGCCTTCTTCTTCTTCTTCTTGCCCTTATCAAACCAGCAGTGCCAGACCCCTTTCCATCTTGTAAACCACCCACTCAAGGCCATGTCATGGTGATTGGTTCAGAAGAAAATTAAGTTGAAGACATTCTAATTGCAAGGCTTCAAAGAGGGAAACTAGAATATTTCATACATTGGAAGGGATATGGTCCTGATGAGAGAAGTTGGGTACTGGTATCTGAAGTACATGCTCCTGCACGTATCAGAGACTTTAAAAAGAAGTATCCAAGGCATCCAGTTTTCAGTCGTCCTAAGGAGGGGGCACTGTAAGTAACTTACCTCAGGGAGCTCTGCTCCCAGGTCTTGGCGAACATCAATAATCCTTGCTTCAGTCTTGGCGTCCAACTTCTGCTCCTGCAGCAGCAACTTCCTCTAGGTGCGAGTGGCCGATGCTGCCGGGATTTAAATGAGCCATATCCTAATTACCGAAACCCCTACCTGGAGGACTCAGGTGTGGGAGTTCCTATAAAAAGTTCTCTCAGCTCTGGGCTCAGTTATTGCCTCCCCTACCTTGTTCCTGAAAGCCAAAGCATACTTACCTGATACCTGTGTATGATCAACTTGTTCCAAAGAACAAACACATTTACCTTACATTGGAGTATGCTCACCTTGTTCCTAAAAGCCAAGCAATCTTGCCTCATACCTGGGTATGCTCATCTTGTTAGAGACCAATCATACCTACCCCTGTACCTGTATATGCTCTCCTGGTTCCTGAAAGTCAAAGCACTTATGTGATACCTGTGTATGCTCAATATTGTGAACTTTGTATTGGATCTTAGTGTTCTGCATTGTGCCTATGTTCAAACTTGCTGTTTCTGTGATCTTCAAATTCCACTGCCAACTGTTATTTTGCTTATTGTTCAGTAAAGATTTAAAAAGGCTTATGTTGCTCAGGGTATTTGTTCCTTCACTCTGAGTTCCACACACCTTAACCTCCTCACACAAACCATCTAGTCAAGATATAGTTTGCTCTGGAATTCATATTTAAATATCTCCAAATAATTTAGCTGCTACTACAAAGGTGTGCAGATTACAACAGCATATATAGGCCATAATTTATAAAGTGTTAGAGGTATTTAGTGTTCAGCTTAAATAATACATTTGCTATATATATATATATATATATATATATATATATATATACATACACGGGGATGTCTATTTCCTGGTCCAGTATAATTATTCCCCACATCTGTTTCTGTGTCACTATAGCCACACTACTTAATTTAATTATAACCTAACTACGGGCTAGATTACGAGTGGCACGTTAACAGTTATGCACAAGCCATAAAGGGTTTATCGCGGGTTTACTGCCCGTGTTGAGTTATCGGTTTCTATTAAAAATAATCACTTGAGCGAAATGGTGGATAACATGAAATCAGCGCTAGTAGTGAATAAACCTAAAATCTAATACTGATGTTCTAAACTCCTTTATGCTGCCTTAATCCAAACACTAGGAGTGCAAGGGCCCCTACCCATATACTCCTATTGTAAGAATAGTAAAAAAAGGTGGAGTACAGAGGCTGGGAAAAAGGCGCAGAAAAAGGCTACTGAGAAAATATCAGCCTAAAAGCTCAAAGAATAAATACATAGAATAATAATTAGTAAAATACCTATATCCAAAAAACACTCAATGGATATACTCACAAAATGTATCTGTATAGAGTGTAACTATTAAAAGTTAATATATTAGCAAATTATTATGATCTATTGAAAGCGGTTAAAAAGATGTTTATAGAAATGTATAAAATGATAGACGTCCAGCAGAGCATACAAATCACAGCTCATATACTGCATATAGAAGACAAAAGAGAGAATATCCACAATTAAAAGTAAAAATATAAATAAACCAAAAAACTGGGATATGAGCAGTAAATTGATCCCAAATGTATCTAACTAAATAATAGAATAATATAAAAATGGGTATTAGAACCACTTGATATAATGAGAACTACAGAATCAGTCCCACATAAGTCAGAGAAATAAGTAAGCCTGAAAACAATTAATGAATTCAATAGCGTATCCAAAACGATATTCACATATAGATGTCCTACTTACAAGATTTCACCTCAATCTTATGAGGTAAGTGCCGCACGCGGATTCAACAAGTGTTAGTGTAAATCAGTGATCCTGCTTCAATGCTGTCTGGGTATGGTACACTTCCTTCTCTCTCTCCCTTTAAAATGCTAATTTTTCTTCAGAGATAAAAGAACATATGGTGCATCTCTCAAAGGCTTTTAAATGGCAGTGGGCGTGCTCTAGATTCTCACATTTCATAGGTCACTTAAGCATCTATACAAGTAGCATGTAATATGTATGCTCCTCCCATGTACTGCTGAAAAACCAGGAAGAACATTGGAATATGAAACATTCATATTTTCACGTTGGGTTAGCGCACTTGAGAATATGTGATCGGGTTTGCGCAAAATATTCTAACTTTGACTTTTTACGCACGATGGGTTAGCACGCGAGCTAAAACAGTTTACTTTAAACTCATAATATGAGCGCAACCTGACGTACACAAAACGCTTGCTTCTAGCAGAGTTAATGCTTGAGCGAGAGCGTTAAATAGTGATACACTTGTAATCTAGCCCTATATCAATATATATCCTTAATGACTACTGAAATGTTCATTTCTTTGGTCACTATATTGCATTATTATTATGTTACTGTAGCATTGTAAAGTTTCCATAGACAGCTTGGATTACTTACTACCATGATTCCTTCTAACAATCCTTCATTTTGTACTAGAAGCCAAATTGAGTAAGCTAATTTTTGTCTATGGAGATTTCATCACTAAAGTACATTAAAAAACATAAGCAGAGAATATTAAATGTGATTTAGCATAAGGAAAGTTTGAATAGACTTAAATGAAGTGCAACTATGAAATATTCTTCATTTCCCAAGTGAAGCATAGATAAATACAACATCCACTGCCAACCACAATATCAAACATTGGCAATCTAAGCAACCATGCATTGGGAGTTTCTCTAGTTCTATTAAAAGGACTTAACTTTTGATTACAGCATCTTAAAGTGCTTCTCTGCATCACTGAATTGTGTTTATCTTAAAAACATAATTACAGTTACATGATTTCTGCAATTTTTAATCAAACTTATTAACATGTTACTTGTGTAACCTCCACAAAACTCCACAAGACTTTCAGTCTTTTTAGTTGCACAATTTGGGCAAGATTACGAGTGGCACACTAACTATTACGCGCAATAAATTAGGGTTTTATCACGGCTCTGTGCACGTGTCAAAAGTAGTGTGAGCGTAATTAAATATAACGTGCATTGGGATTGTGCAACCTCAGAGGTCTGGTTTACTGTTATGCTAGACTAAAAAGGTGCACAAAACATTAAAAATTACATTTAAAAGTACAGTTACACTCATAATACCATTATCTAATTAAAGATATGTATAAAACAAAGCAATACAAAGTTATAAGGGATCAAAGATATGAGGTCTAAGGTGTTAGAAATAAAAGGCTGCAAATGACTTTAACATAGAGATACATACATACACGTTTAAATGTGTGTGTGTGTGTATATATATATATCATGGCTGATGGCTATCACATGATACAGGGGGACAGCAAATTAAAGGATATTTGTTGTATGGCCTTTTATTATGCTCTTTTTGATTATATGATTGTCATATTTAACAGAGCCTTTATTTAAAGTCTTTATTTATTGTTGTACTAGACCTAAAGCCCATGTACACGGGCCATTTCTTGCAGTACAGCAGTCCCACCCCTTGCTCCCACATGGCCAAGCCCCCATCACTGCACTCCTGCCAGACATGCCCCCTCAACACGGCCATGCCCCCATCACAACGCTCCCGCCGGTCATGACCCCCCCTCGCTACGGCCATTCCGCCCACCCTTTGTGCAGTCTAGACCAGTTAGGTTTGTCCTCGTGCAGTCTATACTGCGCATGACAGCTTCAGACAAGCATACCTGGCCTTTTATATTATAGGATGTGTAAAGGTCAAAATACATATTGGAGTTGACAAAGTTATTGGTAATTCAGACTTCTACAGATTTCAAAAATAAATAATGTAAACAAAATGTATTTTTCAAGATGTTTTGTTCAATGGATAGGATAAAAGAGACTGCTGCAGAACCCCCCCACCCACCAAAAAAAAAAAACCCACCAAAAAAACAGTACTTTTGTTTTGATTTTAACCGACACCAATACAATATATCACATCCGAAAACAGTTTAGTACAGAAGAACAGAATTACTGATGGTATCAAAGAACAGACTGCTAAACAAAGAGTAAGTGCTGAGGACATACTGCCTTATGGTTGTCATGTAGGATATGCAAATAGCAACAGTACCAATAGAGTTGCATGTAATAAGTCATTGTAAAAATGTCAGAATAAACTAAAGGCTGACAGCAATAAAGGTAAGCACTTAAAGGGACTTAATACTCATATGCTAAATCACTTGAAACTGATGCAGTATAACTGTAAAAAGCTGACAGGAAAATATCACCTCACCATCTCTATGTAAAAAAAGAAGATATTTACCTCACAATTTCCTCAGTTCACCAGAGTTTTGTGTAACAAGTTATACTCAGCTGCAGGTAAAAAAACAATAAAAAAATGAAGAAATGAACTGCAGCCAATCAGCATCAGCAGTGCTGAGGTCATGAACTCTTTTACTGTGATCTCATGAGATTTCACTTAACTCTCATGAGATTTCATAGTAAACTTCCTTAAACTGAATAAGGAAATAATATGAGTGTGCATGAGGCTCACTCCCTTGCTGGCCCCAGGGCAAACATACTGATTTGTTGCTTAAAGTCCTTTACAATGGGGTGTGAATACTTAGGACATTTTGAGGTAAAATATCTTTCTTTTTTACATAGAGATGTTCAGGTGATATTTTCTAGTCATCTTTTTACAGTTATGCTGCAACACTTCCAAGTGTTTCGATATTTGGGTATCATGGCCCTTTAAGCACAAATAGTTACCTTGAAGATGAGAAGAAAATACAAATTGAACATTTTCTCGCACTATCCTCTAGCATATTTTTGTTTAAAGTAAAACAGGGTTCTTCAAACCACGGGTCGGGACCCATTACTGGGTCGCAACACCATGATTACTGGGTCGTGACTTGTATGTATATTTTATAAAAGGGTGTGTGTATGTTTCTCAGGAGCTTGAAAAAGATTTGAAACCCGTTGCTCAGTCAGTTCATTTTTTTTAATTCATAGGCTTCCGTATTGAAGCTGATCCGTTGCACCATTGAGCTGGGACTCAATAGCAAGTATACTACCTCTAGCAGTATCAACTTTAACTATAAAATTACTTTTGTTGTATCATTGTTTCTATGAATTGTACATTCACTGTTTAAACCATATGTATTGTGTGTGAAATATTTATTTTTATGTGTATTTTTTATGGTATACATTTTATGCATTTATGAAGTAAAGCAATAGCAGTTTTAAGTCTTTTACACTCCCTCTTTCTTTGTTCACACTTAAGCACAACTATTTTATATTTGTGCGCATACTAGAATATTTGTTCACTTCTAGACAATTTTTTTCTGAGGTGTAGGAGACCACCTTTTTCTTGTTTGTTTGAGCATTTTGCGCTGGTCTTAGATTTATCTTATTTTACATGTTATTACCTTTTACAACATGTTAAGTTTAAAATGATAGTAAAATCCAAATTAAACTTTCATGTTTCAGATAGGGCATGTAATTTTAAACAACTTTCAAATTTACTTTTATCATCCTATTTGCTTTGTTCTCTTGGTATTCTTAGTTGAAAGCTAAACCTAGGTAAGCTCATATGCTAATTTTTAAGCCCTCAAAGGCCGTCTCTCACCTGAAAGCATTTGCCATTTTTCACAGCAAGAAGACGTTAGTTTATGTGTTTCATATAGATAACACTGTGCTCATGCACGTGAAGTTATTTAAGAGTCAGCACTAATTGCCTGAAATGCAAAACTTTCAAAAGATCTGAGATAAGAAGGCAGTCAGCAGAAGCTTAGATACAAGGTAATTACAGTGGTAAAAAACAAAATTTATGCTTACCTGATAAATTTCTTTCTCTTGTGGTGTATCCAGTCCATGGGTTCATCCATTACTTGTGGGATATTCTCCTTCCCAACAGGAAGTTGCAGGAAGACACCCACAGCAGAACTGTCTATATAGCTCCTCCCCTAACCCCCACCTCCAGTCATTCGACCGAAGACAAGTAAGATAAAGGAGAAACTATAGGGTGCAGTGGTGACTGTAGTTTTAAAAATAAAAACACCTGCCTTAAAGTGACAGGGCGGGCCGTGGACTGGATACACCACAAGAGAAAGAAATTTATCAGGTAAGCATAAATTTTGTTTTCTCTTGTAAGGTGTATCCAGTCCACGGGTTCATCCATTACTTGTGGGATACCAATACCAAAGCACCCCAAACAGCTCCCCATCCTGCCAGACTAGCGTCCGAGGTCACAATCTCCCAGGACGGTCTCAAGAAGGATTTCCCCATTGACAGTTGCTCTGGACGGATCCACCAGGAGAGGGAGATCCGAGTCAGAGCATCCATGTATATCTGCTGTGATAGATCTGAATGATCTCTGTTCCACTGTCTCAACATGCACAATTGAAGAGGTCTGAGATGGAACCTCGTGAATGGAATGACGTCTATGCTGGAAACCATGAGTCTGATCACCTCCATACACTGAGCCACCGAGGGGCTTGAGGAGGACTGAAGGGCAAGACAAGAGGACGCAATCTTCCTACGTTGATGGTCTGTGAGAAATATTTTCATGGATATAGAGTCTATTATCGTGCCCAAGAACTCTACCCTGTAGCTGAGAACCTGGGGACTCTTTCCTGAGTTGATCTTCCAACCGTAAGTTGGAGCAAAAGAAGAAAAGCCCTCAAATAAATCTCTTCGACACTGAGCGATGGCGCATGGACTAGAATGTCATCCAGATAGGGCGCTACAGCAATGCCTCTGACTCTGGCCTCCGCAAGTAACGCCCCCAGAACCTTCGTGAAGACTCTTGGGGCTGTCGCTAGACCAAAGGGGAGGGCCACAAACTGTAAGTGTAAGTGTAACTGTAAGTGTTGGTCCAGAAACACAAATCTTAGGAACTTGAAATGGTCCCTGTGGATTGACAAATAAAGGTAAACATCCTTCAAGTCTATAGTTGTCATAAACTGTCCCTCTTGAACTAGGGGCAGAATAGATCTGATTGTTTCCATTTTGAACAATGGAACACTCAGAAACTTGTTTAAACACTTTAGGTCCAGAATTGGGCGAAATGTGCCCTCCTTCTTTGGAAACACAAAAAGATTTGAATAGTACCCTAGACCCCTTTCGGCTAAGGGTTCCCTTGCCTCCCTTGACCGTGGATATGATCGAATCCAATCCTGGATGGAATAGAATCTTTCCTTGAAAAGGCAGGGACAACAGCCTTGACTTAGAGGTCATGTTCGCAGACCAAGACTTTAGCAACAGAGCCCTGTGAGCTAAAAAGGGAAAAACCTGACACCTTAGCGTTCAGGTGAATAACAGAATTTATGCTTACCTGATAAATTTCTTTCTCCAACGGTGTGTCCGGTCCACAGCGTCATCCTTACTTGTGGGAATATTCTCTTCCCCAACAGGAAATGGCAAAGAGCACAGCAAAAGCTGCCCATATAGCCCCTCCTCTGGCTCCGCCCCCCAGTCATTCGACCGACGGTTAGGAGAAAAAAAGGAGAAACTATAGGGTGCCGTGGTGACTGTAGTGTATAGAGAAAGACATTTTTCAAACCTGATTAAAAAACCAGGGCGGGCCGAGGACCGGACACACCGTTGGAGAAAGAAATTTATCAGGTAAGCATAAATTCTGTTTTCTCCAACATTAGTGTGTCCGGTCCACGGCGTCATCCTTACTTGTGGGAACCAATACCAAAGCTTTAGGACACGGATGAAGGGAGGGAGCAAATCAGGTTACCTAAACGGAAGGCACCACGGCTTGCAAAACCTTTCTCCCAAAAATAGCCTCCGAAGAAGCATAAGTATCGAATTTGTAAAATTTGGCAAAAGTGTGCAGAGAAGACCAAGTCGCTGCCTTACATATCTGATCAACAGAAGCCTCGTTCTTGAAGGCCCATGTCGAAGCCATAGCCCTAGTAGAGTGAGCTGTGATTCGTTCAGGAGGCTGCCGTCCGGCAGTCTCATAAGCCAATCGGATGATGCTTTTCAGCCAGAAAGAAAGAGAGGTAGCAGTAGCTTTTTGTCCTCTCCTCTTACCAGAGTAAACGACAAACAAAGATGAAGTTTGTCTGAAATCCTTTGTTGTGTCTAAATAGAACTTTAAAGCACGGACCACATCTAAATTGTGTAACAAACGTTCCTTCTTTGAAACTGGATTCGGACACAGAGAAGGAACAACTATTTCCTGGTTAATATTCTTGTTGGAAACTACTTTTGGAAGAAAACCAGGTTTGGTACGCAAAACGACCTTATCTGAATGGAACACCAGATAGGGTGGATCACACTGCAGATAATTCAGAAACTCTTCTAGCAGAAGAAATAGCAACCAAAAACAGAACTTTCCAAGATAGTAACTTGATATCTATGGAATGTAAAGGTTCAAATGGAACCCCTTGAAGAACTGAAAGAACTAAATTTAGACTCCAAGGAGGAGTCATGGGTCTGTAAACAGGCTTGATTCTGACCAAAGCCTGTACAAAAGCTTGTACATCTGGCACAGCTGCCAGGCGTTTGTGTAACAAAACAGATAAAGCAGAAATCTGTCCTTTTAGAGAACTCGCTGACAACCCTTTATCCAACAAGTTTGTAACCCCTTAAATGAGGAAACCGGAGCTGTTTTATCAATTAACAATTTTAAACCCACTACAGTCCCAGCCACAGCGTTTGCTGCGGCTTCACCTGTCCTTGGGGGTTATTCGCCAGAGAAATAAGCCTTCCAGGAACGTTTTTAATGGCCACCAGACTCTCTCACATGAAGCTGCATGCACTGCATCCAAAAGAAACTGCGCAATTAAGGCGCAAAAATGAGGCTCTGCCTACTAGAGTGAAAGGCCCTTCCTGACTCGGAAAGGTGTCTAAACGACTGCCTGGCGCTTAAAAACGTTACCAAATTATTCTCAAGTTTTAAAAACACTTCAAACCACATATAAATATCGAATAAAGCAATCGATTTAGCCCACAATAGTGTCAACCAGTATATAGCCCATTAATAAGCCTTCATTCTGTTATGAGTCTAAGAAAATAGCTTACCGATCCCAAAGAGGGAAAATGACAGTCTTCTAGCATTACTAAGTCTTGTTAGAAAATGGACTAGTCATACCTTGAGCAGAAAAGTCTGCAAACTGTTCCCCCCAACTGAAGTTCTCTGGGCTCAACAGTCCTGCGTGGGAACAGCAATTGATTTTAGTTACTGCTGCTAAAATCATACTCCTCTTTTAAACAGAACTCTTCATCCTTTTCTGTTTTAGAGTAAATAGTACAAACCGGCACTATTTTAAAATAACAAACTCTTGATAGAAGAATAAAAAACTACAACTAACACCACATACTCTTCCCCATCTCCGTGGAGATGCTACTTGTTCAGAGCGGCAAAGAGAATGACTGGGGGGCGGAGCCAGAGGAGGGGCTATATGGGCAGCTTTTGCTGTGCTCTTTGCCATTTCCTGTTGGGGAAGAGAATATTCCCACAAGTAAGGATGACGCCGTGGACCGGACACACCAATGTTGGAGAAAATTTGCATATTGGCATCACAGATTAAAGAATTGGTGACCTTCAGCGCCTTAATCTTATCCTGTATCTCGTTGATGGAAGTCTCCCCCCCCCCCCACCCCTGCTGCCGGCTGAAAAACAAACCCCTTGTGTTGAACATCTTCCTTAACATGTTTTCCAACTTTTTATCCATGGGCACTTTAAATGACGAACTATCCTCAAGAGGAATAGTTGTCCACTTCACAAGCATAGAGATAGCACCATTCACCTTAGGGACAGTACCCCACAGCTCAAGCTGAGAGTCCGGAATGGGGAACAGTTTCTTAAAGGAAGAAGAAGGGGAAAAGGAAGAACCTAATTGCTACCATTCATTCTTAATAATATTAGCCACCTTAACAGAAACCGGAAAGACCTGAGGCACCACCCTGTCCTCATATACCTTAACAAGCTTAAGAATCTCAGGTTCCCCTGGAAGCTTCTGTTCCGGAACCTCCAGAGTAGCAAGCACTTGCTTCAGCAAATTCTCTATCCTAAACCTAAAGTCAGGCTCCTCCGCAGACGGTGGTTTAGATGACACGGACACCGACCCAGAAGGGGCTTCCTCCGAAGAGTCAGAATGGGCCTCGTCATTGTATAACACCTATGATATTTCCATAGGCATAGACAACCCCTGGGCCGGTCCGCCACGATACGCCCTACGCTTGCGCTTAGCAGAACGTGGTAAGGCATCAATAACTTGATACCACCGTTTGCAGTTGATCCGCAAAATCTGACGACCAACAAATCTCTCCCGCAGGAGTAATGGTTGGACCCTGGGGTGCTGCATGTGCAAAAGGAGATAAATGCAGGGAACGCACCTCATGGGACGGGGAACCCTCAGAGGTGGATGGCTTAGTAGTACTAGACATCCGTTTACTTTTAGATGTCGTAACTTTATTAAGGCATGGGGAACATAGTTGAGCAGGCTATTCTACCAGAACCTCCTCACAATAAACACAGGGATGAGACCTTGTTAAAGAGGGAGAACCCTCTAACACGTCAGAGTCCTCCATAGCTTGCGCTGTTATTACGGACTAGATTTACTTAATAAATAGGCACATTTATGACCTCCAATGGTCAGGGCACTCACCACCTTCTATGACCCGGACTACAGAAACCGTTTCATCTCCTGCACCGCTGATCAACAGAGGAAGGGAGATAGCCACACCCGGTCACATGGAATGCCTGGCAGGACCGCCCCTGCCTAAGGAGAAAACGCGCCAAAAAAAAAGCCAGCGCAATACTCCAGAAAGTCAGCTAAATGTTCCACACATTGCAGAGCCTCATCTTGCACATAACACAGCAATGACACAATAAACAATATCATGTATAACCCCCCATTCAATAATCCCCTTTCCGGGAATATTAACCCTTGATTCTTTAAAGATAAAAGGCGTTACACTGTGACCCTGTCTTCCGTGTTATCATTATGTAATAAAAAATGAAACAATCTTACCAGAATCTACGCCGTGGAACAGGAACACGGCCCTTCAAGTGTGACAGGTTAGTAGTCTCGCTCCTGACATGGACTTGAGTGTAAAAAGCAGGCAGCGAAACTCGTCAACGCTGATTGCTTGTGGAGCTGTTAATATGAGTCAGGATGGATTCACAGAAAGACTCTCCCTGCATCTCTGGACTCTAACTTTCGCCCAGGCTCTCACTGAGAGGCTGACAGGACTACTTAAAACTCCAGTCTCAATGCGAAGAGTACTACCCTCCATAAGAGACTACTCCGATCTTCAGCACTTCTCTGCCGTCCTCCTGTGACAAAAGGCAAAGAATGACTAGGGGATGAGGGAAGTGGGGAGGTATTTAAACCTTTGGCTGGGGTGTCTTTGCCTCCTACCCTTTAGATGGAAAAAGCTTACTTTTAGCAACGTTTACACTCAAGCGGGAGTGCTAAATACCGCTCCATTTGTAATCTAACCCATAGGAAAAAGCTAAATAAAGAGCATTAGTAAACCCAACAATTATTTTTTTGTTTGTATAGCTTTGTACAGAATGATCCAGTTTAAAAATAAAAAAAAATAAAAAAAAAAATATATATATATATATATATATATATGCTTACATGATAAATGAATTTATTTTATGGTGTCAGAGTTCACGAGCCATTACACCTGGGATTCAATTCCTGGCCACTAGGAGGAGGCAAATATTCCCAAAACACCAAGAGCACTTAATCACTCCCATATCTCTGGTATGTCAGTCTGATATATAGTCAAGCAAGGAGAAGTAGAAACGTAGGACAAAGCAGGGAAAATGAGGTGTAAACCAGAACTGCTGCCATAAAAAAAATAAAAAAAAATTGGGTGGGTCTCGTGGACTCTCATTCCCATAAAAAAATTAATTTATCAGGTAAGCATCAGTTTTGTTTTCTTTCATAAGGTGGCGAGATTCCACGAGCCATTACTCCTGGGGAAAAAAAAAAAACACCCAAGCAGTGAAGTCCACAAGTAATAGGGGCAGGACAAGCATGACATAAATAAAAATCTATCTACATACTCTGCGAAATTGTGGCAGTACAGTTTTAGGGTTCAGTCCATTTCTGTGTTTTGTCTGTTTTTATATATACACACACACACACATACATACATACACACACAGTATGCCACAGAAGTGAGTAAACCCCTGTGCGATATCACTTAAAGGGACAGTCTACACCAGAAGTTTTATTGTTTTAAAAGATAGATAATCCCTTTATTACCAATTCCCCAGTTTTGCATAACCAACACAGTTATATTAATACACTTTTAACCTCTGTGATTATCTTGTATCTACGCCTCTGCAAACTGCCCCCTTATTTCAGTTCTTTTGACAGACTTGCAGTTTAGCCACTCAGTGCCTGCTCCCAGATAACTTCACGTGCACGGGCACAGTGTTATCTAAATGAAATACATGAACTAACACCCTCTAGTGGTGAAAAACTGTTAAAATGCATTCTGAAAAGAGGTGGCCTTCAAGGTCTAAGAAATTAGCATATGAACCTCCTAGGTTAAGCTTTCAACTAAGAATACCAAGAGAACAAAGCAAAATTGGTGATAAAAGTAAATTGGAAAATTGTTTAAAATTACATGCTCTATCTGAATCATGAAAGTTTATTTTGGCCTAGACTGTCCCGTTAAATGCCAAATGATTCAAGATTGTATTACCTCTTAATAACTGCATTATTTCTAAGTCGACAGAGCCATTACTTCTGGGGGAAAAATGCCCAAGCAGTGAAGTCCACAAGTAATGGGGCAGGACAAGCATGACATATACAAACAATCTATCTACATACCCTGCTGAGTTCACATGTAATTTTGGCAGTCAAGTTTTAGGGTTCAGTCAATTTCCGTGTTTTGTTTGTGTATATATATATTTTTATATATATATATATATATATATATATATATATATATATATATATATATATGTGTGTGTAAACCAAGTATTTCCTCCTATGAACAAATACTTTAGAAAAACTATATTGAAAAAACAGGCCCCACAGTAGAAACTCAACCCAACAAAAGTAAATATATATGCGATCACTGACAAACAAGTTAAAAAGCTTGTGATGATTAAAACAAAACTAAGTACACCTGTGATTTCCAATTAACTTAATTGCAAAAGCATTGGTTATAAAATGACCTGTGAACGCCAGAACTTTCTCAGTTTTGGACCTATGAGCTGTGTCTATCTGCATGTCTGTATTATGGGTCCATGTGGAAAAGAATTGTCAGAGGAATTGAAAAAGTTGATTGTGAGACTTCACAAAAAATGGAAAAAGATACAGGAAGATCAGTGAACAACTCAAAATCAGTTGAAACACAGTTGCAGTGGTAATCAGGAGTTATAGAACGAGCCATAGTACCACTAATTAGAGCCTCAGTGGCCGTCCGGAAAAGAAAAGAAGACTGATAGATATTGGGAGCACATTCTTTGGTCAGATGAGACCAAAAAAAATGCTCAGCTCTGATGGGGTCCAGCATGTTTGGTGTGAACCTAGCCAGGACTACCACAGTGAATTAAAAGTCTAAACAGTGAAGCACGGAGGTGAGAGTGTGATAACATAATTTATTCTTACCTGATGAATTAATTTGAGAGAGTCAACAATCCTTACTGTTGGGAATTACATCACCTGACCACCAGGAGGAGGCAAAGACACCCAGATGAGTTGCTGGTTGTCTGTCTTGCTTGATCTTCTTAAATATTTAGAGGGACAAAAGAAACAATATTGTTTCTAGAAATACCTATTTTTGGTAAATTACCAAGACAAAAATAATAATATGAAGAGACCACTCTTTGAGATGAATCTTTTGATGATTTAAGAAATATTACTGGGAACATATTTAAAACATACGCAACAAAGATAACCATCAACATCACAAACTGTAAATTTATAGTAATGGAACAATACCAATATAACATTTCCTCATCTTTTTTTTTAGTCTAAGTGGACTAATGTTTAACCTTTTTCTTCTAAGTTTCAAATCGCAATCCATATGTAGTTTTCTTGACTATGCACACTTTTTTTTTTTTCTTTTTAGTTTCAAAAGGCTATATTGACAAAAATAAATTCTGTACAAAATGGTAAGGTAGCTTCACAGTAAAGCTTAAATGAATGAAGTAAATCCACATTTAGTACATGACAGTTCTGAATTAAAGTTCATCTAATGTAACAGTGTAACAAATCAACATTCAAATTGTTATAGTAATCGAAAAACAAAACATTTTTTTGTTTTTTTTTATAAGACAAGTTTGCATTTCAAAACTGAACAAAAACATATGAAATTAATCATTTTAATAAGATTCTATTAAGTTATTTCAAGCAGAGAAAAAAAAAATATTTTTTGTTTTTATTTAATCATTGACAAGCTAGTGTCACACAGAGCTTAGTTCTGCTTGGAATCACTTTGTTAATGCCCTGTTCATTAATTTAACAAAGTACCAAGAGAATATGTTAAGAATGGGCAAGCATTATCTGTTGAATTTCATTTAATTAAATTCTGCAAATGCAATATGACAGTCAGCAATTTTTAAAAGGGATTATTTTAAGTCAAGAAGAAGGTAACATCACTCGAAGGCTCAATGCAAAATGAAAACAGCCTAAAATGATGTCGGCACAAATGACAAAGTATCTTTATTATTACAGATGGCTTTAGTGTTAACAAATAAAAGCAATGGGAAGTGAAATTATTCAAGTGTCGGTGACAGCAAACAGATTCACACAAGCACAAAAACATACTGTGAAATGACAGTTCTAAACAACCATTTAGAGTCTCCCAAATTACAAAAATGATTGAGCTTAATTTGGATCGAATGCTGGATGCTTTTGTTGTGCATTACGCAGCAACACAGAGAATACTATTGAATTTTTATTACATATCTTTAATAAACTTTATTGCTATATAGGGAAATGAGACTATATTCTTGATATAGTTTTTATTTGGGAGCAAAGACCCCAAATGTAATTATACAGTTGTTACCTATTTCTAGAGTAAATAAATATGTTGGCCTGGAGAATAAGGTTTGTTTTTGCCGTTATCAATATGTATAATATGCACACAGAGGTTTCATTTCATTTTTATGTATGAATACAATACAATATATGCCTGTTGTATAAGATGCAAACTTCCTTTCCCTTTGTCCCCTCACCTCTATCCATTTAAAAATGAGGTTGCTAATTTGTATTGATATACAATATGTCGCTGTTTTCTTTGTTAATTATGATTATCGTATATTCTTTCATTGCTGTGATTTATATTTGATCAACCTCAATAAAAAATCATTTAAAACTAAATATCTTTAATAAAATAAAATAATAGAAATGGTTTAGGCTCTAGTGTTTTTAATTTAAATGATTCACTGTAGCTAACTTGCAGGAACCAGTGTGCGACCAGCTGATTGAGGATGACTCCCTATCTGAGACATAAGGAGTTTGACTGCCATGATAGAAAATTGCAATGATATTAGTAAGAACACTTTCCCCTGCTATAACTAAACACTGTCACAGCTTAGGCAGCTAAAACCAACGTACCGTCAATACGGCTAACCAGTTCCTCCAGCATTTTCACTTTTCTCTGTATTCCTGGCTGTGCAAATGTGTAGTTGTCCTATGGAAGAAAAGGAAAATTAAGTTGCCATATTAAAGCATATATTTTTTTTTTTTTTTTGTGAGATTACATAAGTTTGATGTAACCTAATGTCCAGTACACACATATATGTGATATCATTATCAAGTTACTAGGGCCTGGCAGTAACATTAGGCACACCACCTGTTGTCTTACAGCTTACAAATATTTTACATGACATGAAAATTATATGCTATTCAAATTTCAGTATGCATAAATAATGTTTTATTGAAACAGACAATCTTAAAGGGACACTCAAATCAAAATTAAAGTTTCATGATTGAGATAGAGCATGCTATTTTAAAGAACTTTCCAATTTACTTCCAATAACAAAAAGTGCACAGTCTTTTTATATTTACACTTTTGAGTCAACTGGTCCTACTGAGCCTGTGCAAGAATGTAATTGGCTGATAGCTGTCACATGATACAGGAGGAGTGGAATAAAATTAACTGAAATTTGTCAGAAAAAAATCTTCAACTCATTTGAAGTTTAGACAAATTGCTATTGCATTGTCTCTTTATCATGCATTTGTTGATTATGCAAATCTACTGTTTTCACTAGTCTTTTAATTGATTTAATTGTATAAGTCTACTTCTGTGTTCCACAAAAGAGTAGTTGCAACAAAGACCATATGTGATGTTCACATCACTTTGCTTTGCTGCACAGCACACAGCAATATACATCAATACAATATCCCCAAGTGAGGGTGCAACCAAAGTAAATTTCCTAGCGACTCATTTGTTTGTGATATATTTTGAATCTCACTAATAATTTGTTTTCTCTCTTATTATAGAAGTGCCAACATAAAATAATATTCTTAATTTTGTCTGTTTGCACACAGAGCTTCAAATATTTACAGAAAATATTTGTCAATCTCCAGTATAGTTAATCTCTGCAAAGTATAATACTATAAGTTTGACTCATCTAATTCAAAGGCCATATGAAGTACAACCTGAGACACCTAAAATTTATGATATTAGCAGATGCTTTTGAAAATTAACTATTTATTTTAAGAAATTATATTACCAAGGGAAGTATACAACATTTTGTGAAATAAGACAAAATAGAAGTTTGCCCAGAAAACATATTTTACTAATAGGGAAACACCATTGTCTATTTGGACCATTCTATCTTATTAGAACATTAAATATTTGAAGGTTTTCAGCAAATGAAAGCAATTACTTAAATGAACAGATAATATTGAACATTTACAAGCTTCTCATGGGTGTATTGGATGCCAGAGGCAGAAGACGAAGAAACAGATCAATGTTAAGATCTAATAATTATAAAGGCTGTGAAACCACACACACAAAAAAAGATTGTAAGAACCAGACTTGCTTTATTACACTATTAAAAAGGAGGTGAGTATATTATATGGTCAAGAATTAGTATGAGTAGTAAACATTGACTTCTGTTCTTCATTTGAAAAGGTTAGCCTGCAAGTCAGTTTTACAGATGTAGCTGTATATTTTCCCATCTCCCAGGAGCAAAACTGGAATGAGATTGCCAATTCTTTCTGAATGACCAGTTTTTATTGCACACAGAATTATTGGAATAACAAAGATCATTATTATGTGCATGTGAAAAAAAAAAGAACAACTGATTCAAATGGAATTTTAGTTATAAGTATTGTAATTTGCAAATACATTATCATAAACAACCAGACAATATGGGTAAGAATACTGGATAACTTTATAAGACATCACAACATAGTCATGACAAGAGAGAAAAGAAAATGAGGTTGGTAATGCTAAGGATCAAAGTATCTCAACTGCAAACTGTGGAATGTTAAATCTAGGAGACAAATGTGACTAAGTTTATGAAACTTCTGTTTCTTATTTTATTGGTTATCTCTTGATCTATTAAGACAAAAATGTTTTTTTTTATTCCTGAGTCCATGGAACATTGCATATCCAGTATAGAAACCAGGAATTAGTTTTAATATTAGCAATGGGAACATCTATTCAATGGCATTGCAAACTTTAATGTAAAAAAATGCAACATAATTTATATCATAATATAAGGTTAATTAAAAAAAAAAAAATACAACTAATAATAATAAAAAGCTGTGTGTGATGTGTATAAATGAGAAACCAAAAGGCATATTTAAAAAACAATTTTAAAATAACAATACTACAATTTTCCTGTACATATACATGAATGAGGACATAACTAACATTGATTCTAAAACACACAGGTTAATAATATTATTTATTTAATAAATAAATTAAGGGGGGGGGGTCTGACAAAATATACATTTAAAGTAAGTTTTTTCTTTTCTTTAAAGGGGTATAATAATGTAATAATACAATTCTCTAAAGCATTATAGCACGTTATCATTGCATACATGAGTGCCTTCCGCTATGTGTTTAACCCCTTTGTGGGGGGTTTAAACATATAGGCCCCTATTTATCAAGGTCTGGCGGACCTGATCCGACTGTGCGGATCAGGTCCGCCAGACCTCGCTGAATACGGCGAGCAATACGCTCGCCGTATTCAGCATTGCACCAGCAGCTCACAAGAGCTGCTGGTGCAATGCCGCCCCTTGCAGACTCGCGGCCATTGGGCCGCCAGCAGGGGGGTGTCAATCAACCCAATTGTACTCGATCGGGTTGATTTCCGGCGATTCCTGTCTGCCTGCTCAGAGCAGGAGGACAGGTTATGGAGCAGCGGTCTTTGTGACCACTGCTTCATAACTGCTGTTTCTGGCGAGCCTGCAGGCTCGCCAGAAACACGGGGCATCAAGCTCCATTCGGAGCTTGATAGATAGGCCCCATAGGCTTAGATAACAAGTAGAGTACAAAAATGTTAGTACTATTGAGCGCTAACACCGCTCACGTTAAACCAATAGTGTTCTCATTTTTGCGCTCATATTAAAAGTAAAAAGTTAGTGCTTGAGCGAGGTGGTATCTCACTCCATATTGCTTGCACCTGTCTTCCTCTGATAAATGCAGGAGAGAGTGTGGGGAGAGAGGTACTTTCTTACATATCTGATGTGACTGTCGATACAACCTTTCTGGTCAACAATTCTAGATGTTATGCAAATAGTTTCTAACCACCCAATACAGAAAAATGTGGTGACCTGCATCCCATGTAAACTTAGGCAGAATGGGTAACACTTGTTAACTACACTCTTTCACTAGAAGACAAATAATACAAATTAAATAGGGAAAGGATTTTTTTTTTACAGATGTTGAGTCATACTGGTCTCAGTGGTTAAAATGAAATACGTAATAAACCTATACTTAATCTATTCCTGGGGAACACCTGGCATATGTGTATTTTACCTAAATCGCTTACCTTATTTATGAATTATATAGGCACAGAACTCAGCAATATCAATAACTGTTCATTGTCCTTCGAGACAGAGACTTATAATGGTATATGTTGATATAATACTGAAAGGGATTAAAAAAATCACTTATTTGATCATCTGCAATAGAGGGTTCATATATATCCAATAAATATTTTCTTTGCAGAATTGTCTCACCAACCCTTAAAGACAACTGACAGCAATCCTACAACTGTAAATAAGAGGTATAGTTCATCTTGGGCATAACAATAAGTAACAATTTATTATCACTTTTAATAGTCGTGGTAAATTGGTTACTCCTTGTAAATGACAGTTTTGCCAATTTATTTTTTTCCTGTAATGTATCTCTGCAAATTGTCTATTTCCTTCCTTCTACCTTGGTCTGAATCTACAGCTCTTCACAAAGTGGTAGTTTAAGTCAGCAAAGGAGTTCATTTTGAATGTAGAAACTATTTAAAACTGTATCCCCCCCCCCCCACACTAAAATATGCATTGCGTATCTGAAGATTGTAAGCACTTTGATGCAGGGCCCTCTTTCTCTTACATTGTGCAGTCTGCTTTATGCTTTTTTGTTTTCTGCTTAGTTTTTTATTCTGAATTAGTGTACCCAGTGCTACAATATTTGTCCCCTTACAGATAAATAGTTTCAACAATGATATGTATTTGATTATTTTCACTGAAGCCAATAAGAGAGATATAAATGAGCTCCAGTATGACTTGAGAAATTACTGTAAAGCATGGTTTAAAGTTAGATTTCTGAAGTGTGCAAGAAGCACCATAGTGGTGAAAAACAATGCAGCCTTCAAAATATAACTCCTTACTAATTTGATATATCTGTTTACATGCATACCTGTTGTGGTTCCTCAACCCCTTCAACACCCTCCTCTTTTGTTGATAAATCCTATCTTCAAGATTGGTCTGATGTCATGGGATAAGTTGCATCATTTTAAGGTGATAGCACCATACCCTTCTCCTAACCACACTGATGAAGGGTTGCTGCAGGATTTGTCAGATTCATGTTATGGAATCTGAAGGGAATGCAATGTTCCCATGTTATGTGATCTCTCCATCCAAAATACTGGCCACATTCTGAGAAGTACAATACATGTACCTGATGCAGGATTTGCCAGACACACACAATTTGAAGGGAATGCAATGTCCTCCATGTCAAGTGATCTCTTCATCAAAAATACTGGCCACATTCCGAGATATATCTACTACAGAAAACACCATCAGTAAGACCATGCCAATGAGGAGATTATAGCACATATAGTGCAGGATTTTCAAAGGATGAGTGATGAAGACAAAAGTCGCATTAGAATATATAGCTGTAGAATATCTTGGCACAATGGACGTAGATATGCTTAGTACAGAGTGGGCATCTCCTGGGTGATTTGAGCACCAAGTGCTTCCTGTGTGACTGAAGGAAGCAGCAGATGACAACTTAGACTATGTGGATAATAATAAGATGAATGCACAATTTTCTGTCACGTAGTGCTCCAGATGCCTACCTAGGTATCTATCCAACACATAATATCATAGGAGCTAAACAAATTTGATAACTTGGCACAATGGACGTAAATATGCTTAGTACAGAGTGGGCATCTCCTGAGTGATTTGAGCACCAAGTGCTTCCTGTGTGACTGAAGGAAGCAGCAGATGACAACTTAGACTATGTGGATAATAAGATGGCTGCATAATTTTCTGCCATGTAGTGCTCCAGATGCCTACCTAGGTAACAAATTTGATAACAGAAGTAAATTTGAAACTTTTTAAAAATGGTATGCTCTGTCTGAATCAGAAAATGCAATTTTTGGGTTTCCTATCCCTTTAAGCTACCAGCCTTGAACAGCGGAGTGCAGTTAGGTTACATTATTAGCATATTACATAATGTTATACATAATCTGGTCTGTTAGGTAATTTAGGACTGGAGTTAAGAAACACTGCTGTAAGACACTCAACAATACAACCAAAGCCATACATTTGTGACCATTAAGACATCAATCATCCTCTACTCCCAAATTTTATTTTTTTTCTCAAACTAACTGAATATATCGCCTCACGTGTAATTTTATCATTTTCCCAACATAGGGCTAGGTTACAAATGGCACGCTAACTGTTGAGCCGAGCGCTATCAATATAAGCTTGTAATAGAAAAAAAAATATCTTTATTATTAAATAGATATTAAAAATATAATTTATGTAAGAACTTACCTGATAAATTCATTTCTTTCATATTAGCAAGAGTCCATGAGCAGGTGACGTATGGGATATACATTCCCACCAGGAGGGGCAAAGTTTCCCAAACCTCAAAATGCCTATAAATACACCCCTCACCACACCCACAAATCAGTTTAACGAATAGCCAAGAAGTGGGGTGATAAGAAAAAAGTGCGAAAGCATAAAAAATAAGGAATTGGAATAATTGTGCTTTATACAAAAAAATCATAACCACCACAAAAAAAGGGTGGGCCTCATGGACTCTTACTAATATGAAAGAAATGAATTTATCAGGTAAGTTCTTACATAAATTATGTTTTCTTTCATGTAATTAGCAAGAGTCCATGAGCTAGTGACGTATGGGATAATGACTACCCAAGATGTGGATCTTCCACGCAAGAGTCACTAGAGAGGGAGGGATAAAATAAAGACAGCCAATTCCGCAGAAAATAATAACTGATTTGTGGGTGTGGTGAGGGGTGTATTTATAGGCATTTTGAGGTTTGGGAAACTTTGCCCCTCCTGGTAGGAATGTATATCCCATACGTCACTAGCTCATGGACTCTTGCTAATTACATGAAAGAAATATACAGTATATATTGAAGAGAATAATTGAAAAAAATTCAACACCAGTCACCTAAATCACATTTGTCCAAAAGCAATATGCATTTAATCAAGAGAAATTATTCTTTAAATAAGTAAAAATGGATATGTTTGAAACTCCATAAAAAGAGATATTAAGAGTTATTAAATAAAAATCAAATATAAATCCTGAAGTACAAAGCATAAAAAGGTTTGATATATGGAAACATTGACAGTAAACGTCTAGCATTTTAAACAGACTATCAAAAATTCTACCCCTAATGCCACTAAATGTTATTGTTATGACTCCCTTGAGAGATCATGTTGGAAACATGAATAGCTTAAGTCTTGTAAAAGAACACAGTGTGTGGTATTATCAGATATTCTATCATTTTGTGTAGATAATATTTATACATATTTATTCATTATACCCTAACATTTTCATAAAAATTAAATGGAACATTTCTAGAGTAGGCGCTAAAGTAGAAATCCAGTTTTCAGAAAATATTTAACAATCTCAGTATAGCTCCTTATTCTAAAATAACTTGTAACACCATGCAAGATGTTATACCACACAACCCATATACAAAATATTTTTTTTTAAATTATTGTGCTAATGTATCTCACTAGATGCACATTTTATTAAAAGATTATATATTTCTGTATGACAATGACAAGGAATTATTTAATCATGGATTAAGAAAGCTTTGAAACACAAAGAGGTACAATTGTTTATTAAACATTTTTTAAATGTATCAAAGAAAGAGCTGTGTCACTGTATACTGCATGTTAGTTGAGAAGCCTATGACTATAATATGATAAAGTGTTCCCTCTTAGAAGAATTCAAATTATTGTTAAATAAAACCCTTTATAGATAATCCCTTTATTACCTTGCATCTTAACCAATCAGTGCTGACTCATAAAAAACTTAATGAGAGTGAGCACAGTGTTATCTATATGGCACACATGAACTAGCGATGTGTAGCTGTGAAAAATGCACTGATATAAGAGGTGGCCTTCATAGTAACATAGAATATGAGGTTGAAGTCCATTGAGTGCAACCTATACAAATCTAATATACTCTCTAGTTGAGCTTAAATTAATCCCATTAAAAGCGGACTCATTTAATACAAGCAATCATATCCCTGCATTCTGTTTCTAGCCAGAAATGTATCCAAACCATTATTAAATGTATCTAAGGTATTGGCAATCACTACATCCTTTGGTAATGAGTTCCACAATTTTCTTGCTCTTACAGTGAAAAAATGTTTCCACTGCAGGAGGTTAAATCTCCTTTCCTCCAGCCTTAAATTGTGTCCTCTTTTAACAAACAATTTTCTTGGAATAAACAAAGCTTCTGCCATCTCTGTATATGGGCATTGACTATATTTAAATAAAGTAATCATGTCACCTCTAAAGTGACTTTTCTATAGAGAAAACAGGCCCAGTGTGGCTAACCTCTCCTCATAGCTTAAATTTTCCATGCCCATTATTAGCTTTGTGTCCCTTCTCATAACTTTTTCTAGGTCTGCAATGTATTTTTTTGAGATCGGTCTCCAGAACTGCAGTCCATACTTAAGGTAAGGTCTTACCAGGGATTTATATAGTGACAGAATTATGCTTTCCTCCCTTGAATTAATGCCTCTTTTAATATATGCTAGTATCTTATTAGCCTTAGAAGCCACTGCCCTGCATTGTTTACCCATGTTTAGCTTGTTATCTATTACCATTCCCAAATCCATTTCCTCCTCTGTTTGGCTAAGTCTTGTCCTATTTAAATAATAAGTTGCCTGCTTATTTTTACTTTCAAAATGTTGAACCTTGCATTTCCCCGTATTAAATCTAATTTCCCATTTACCTGCCCATCAACTAGAAGTCTGTGCGTTTGTCTTTTAAAGCTGAAAATATGGTAATTTCAGCGTTAAAACAGCACTGCAGCCATTACAAGTCTTGTTTGTATAGCTGTACCGCAAGCCTTTTAGCCTGTAACTCAACATCCGTACCTCAATCTTGTTAATGGGATTCCAATAGCGCTGGTATTATGAGTTTTGCGTTCTGGCTAGAAAACCTGCGCTACACCCTAAAACCACAAGATCCGTAATGCCATCTAAAAGCAGTAGTTATGAGTTTTACGCTAGAAATCTGTTACATAAAACTCATAACTAAACTGCTATAAAGTACACTAAACACCCATAAACTACATATTAACCCCTAAACCGAGGCCCTCCCGCATCACAAACACTATATTAAATTAATTAACCGCTAATCTGCCGCTCCCGACATCGACACCACTAAATTTTTTTATTAACCCCTATTCCACCGCTCCCCGACATCGTCAGCACTATAGTAAACTTATTAACCCCTAAAATGCCGCCTTCCCGCATCACAAACACTTTTTAAATATTATCGACCCCTAATCTGCCGTCCGCCCACTATACTAAAGTTATTAAGCCCTACACCACTGCCACTATAATAAACCTATTAACCCCTAAACCGCAAGCCCCCCACAACTAAATATACTAAAGTAAACTATTAACCCCTAAACCAAAAGCCCCCCACATTGCAATAACTAAATTAAACTAGTAACCCCTAAACCTAACCATAACCCTAATTTTAGATTAAAATTACAATTTCCCTATCTTAAATTAAATTAAAACCTAACTGTCAAATAAAAAAAAAAACTAAACTTAAACTAACAATTAAACTAATATAATTATTAAACTAAAATTAAACTAACTACCAATTAAACTAAACTAAATTACGGATTAAAAAAATCCTAACACTACTCTAAAACTTACAAATGATCTAATTACAAAAAATAAAAAGACTAAATTACAGAACATAACAAACACAAAGTAGGAAAAATAACAAACAAAATTATCAAAAATAAAAAAGAATAAAACCTAATCTAATAGCCCTATAAAAATAAAAAAGCCCACCCAAAATAAAAAAAAACCTAGCCTACAATAAACTACCAATAGCCCTTAAAAGGGCCTTTTGTAGGGCATTGCCCTAAGTTAAACAGCTCTTTTACCTGTAAAAAACAAACTACAAAGACCCCCCAACAGTAACACTCACCACCCAACCAACCCTTCAAAATAAAAAACCTAATTATAACAAAAACCTAAGCTACCCATTGCCCTGAAAAGGGCATTTAAGCTAGTTTAGGAATTGCCCAAACCCTAATCTAAAAAACCTTTAAAAAAAACCTAACACTAACCCCTAGAAGATCCAAAGGAATGAGAGCTGCTTAAATCCTATTGGCTGATTTGAACAGCCAATAGGATTTTAGCAGCTCTATTTCCTATTGGCTGATTCAAATTTTTGAAATGCATTAGGAATGCAAGAAACACCATCTTGGATTGCATATCTTGCATTGAAGATTCAGTGTACGGTGGCGACCTTATGAAGAGGATGCTCTGCGCCGGTGGCTTCAGGATGGACCAGCTCCGCGACACTCTGGGATCAAGATAGAAGATGCCGCCTGGAAGAAGACAGACGAGGCCGCCTGGATGAAGACTTCTCGCTGCCTGGATGAGGACTTTGCCGCCTGGATGAAGACTTCTTACCGCTTGGATGAGGACTTCGCCGCGGGGATGAAGATTGAAGAGGCCGTCTGGATGAAGACTTCTTGCTGCCTGGACGAAGATCGTTCAAGCGGGACTTCAAAAACTGTAAGTGGATCTTCGGGGTTAGTGATAGTTTTTTTTTAAGTATTTTTCTTGGTGGCTTTTTATTTTAGATTAGGGTTTGGGCATGTAAAAGAGCTAAATGCTCTTTTAAGGGCAATGCCCATCCAAATGACCTTTTCAGGGCAATGGGTATCTTAGGTTTTTTTATTTTGTGGGTTTGGGGGGTTTGTAATGTTAGTGGGGGTTTGTAATTTTTTTTCATAAACAGAGCTGATTTCTTTAGGGAAATGTGCTACAAAAGGCACTTTTAAGGGCCATGGGTAGTTTATTCTAGATTAGGTTTTTTATTTTGGGTATTTTTGTTTTAAATAAGTATTAGAATAGGAATACTTTTTATTATTTGTGATAATCTGTTTGTTATTTTGTGTTATTTTTTAGGGGATGTTTTTATTTGAAGCAAGAGCTGTTTAACTTAGGGCAATGCCCTACAAAAAGGCCCTTTTAAGGGCCCCCAAAAGGCCCTTGGTAGTTTGGGGGGTGGGGGTTTGTATACTGTTAAGGGGTGTTTTTTTGTAGCAAAAGAGCTGTTTAACTTATTGCAATACCCTACAAAAGGCCCTTTTAAGGGCCTTTGGTAGTTTAATCTAGATTAGGCTTTTTTATTTTGTGGTGTGTTTTTTTTTTTTTTTTTTTAAAGGGTATTAGAATAGGAATAATTTTTGTTTTTTTGGATAATTTTGTTTGATATTTTTTGTAATGGTAGGTTTTTTATTTTTGTAATTTTAGGTTTTAGTGTAAGGTAGCTTAGGTTTTATTTCACAGGTAATTTTGTATTTATTTTAACTAGGTAGTTTGTAAATAGTTAATACCTATTTACTAACTAGTCTAGCAATTTAAAATAAATACAAATTTAGGTAAGTATGTATTTAGTTTTAAATAGGCATTATTTAGTTAATAATTGTAAGTTTAATTTAGATCTATTTTAATTATGTTAAAGTTAGGGGGTGTTAGGGTTAGCTTTAGGGGTAGGTGTAGGGGTTAATAGTTTAATTTAAGTTGTTGCAATGTGGGGGCTGGCAGTTTTGGGGTTAATAGGTTTATTTACTGGGGGTGATGTCGGGGAATGGCGGAATAGGGGTATAGTGGCGGCGATATAGGGAGTGGCAGGTTAGGGGTTAATATCTTTATTTAGGTGGCTGCAATATCGGTAGCGGCAGATTAGGGGTTAATAACTGTAGGCAGGCGTCGGCGATGCCGTGGGCAGCAGATTACGGGTGTTTAGAAGTACGATTTATGTCAGGGTGTTAGATTTAAATGGTAGTTTTTTCCCCACATAGTTTTTGGTGCGGTATGGGGCTTAAAACCACCATATCACACACACAAGCCAGGTTTATAAAAACTTGTAATGGCTGTGCTATAGGGGATTAAATAACACCACTTTTGTTGCGTTCATTAATTTCCCTATAGCGGTCAAAATTCGTAATCTAGGTGCATACTTCTAATTTTTGCAGATCCCGTAACGAAAGCTCATCCTGCTCTGATCTAATGACCTTACACAACTTTGCATCATCTGCAAAAATAGAGATTTTCCTATTTAATCCTTTCTCCAAGTCATTAATAAAAATATTTAAAAGAACAGGGCTCAGCAATGATCACTGGGGGAATCCACTGATTACTTTTGTCCAATCTGAGTATGATCCATTTACTAGTACTAGTTGTTTCCTATCTTTTATCCAGTTATTTATCCATGAGCTAACATTTTCAGCTATTTCCAGTCTCTTAATTTTGTACATTAATCTCTCATGTGGCACTGTATCAAATGCCTTTGCAAAATCTAAAATCACATTAACCAATTCCCCTTTATCTATATTTTTACTTACTTCCTCTTAGAATCTAATAATATTTGTTTGAAATTATATATTTCTCATAAAACCATGCTGAGTTGAACTCATAATCTTGTTAACATGCATATACTCATCAGTATAATCCCTTCAATTATATTCCCTACTATTGATGTCAGACAAACTGTTCTATAGCTTCCTGGACCAGCCCTGCTTCCCTTTTTGAAGAGTGGCACCACATCAGCTTTACGCCAATCTTCGGGTACTATGCCTAAGGATAACAAGTCTTGAAAAATTAAGAGTAGAGGTTTGTTTATAACAGTGCTAAATTCCTGTAAACCCTTGGGTGTATTCCATCTGGGCCTGGAGTTATATTTACTATAATATTATCCATTTTTTTCTGATATCTAGACATAACCCAGTAAATGGTATGGGCTGGCATGCTCTAGTTTGTTCCAAAGTATCCTCCATTGGTTCCTCTCTTGTGTATATTGAAGAAAAAAAAATGGTTTAGTACCTCAGCCTTCTCCCTGTCACTGTTATTAATGCTACCCTCCACACATTTTAATGTACCTATATTTTCTTTCTTAGATTTTTTGCTTTTTATGTACTTAAAGAACCTTTTAGGGTTTGACTTAGAATTCTTTGCAATTAATCTTTCATTTTTAATTTTGGCTAATTTGATTGCTTTTTTGCATGCTTTGTTACATGCAAAAAAAGCAATTGGCTTGGATTTTTTATTTTTATAACCATATGGTATTTGTTGATATGCATATTTATTTAACAAAGTTTTAAATGTTATCCATTTATCGTCTGTATTTTTATTAGAGAATACTTTGTCTCAATTCATGTAATTCAACAATTTACTTTAAGGGACACTTTACCCAAAAAATGTCTTTCATGATTAAGGTAGAGCATACAATTTTAAACAACATTCCAATTTACTTCTATTATATAATTTGCTTTATTCTTTAGATATACTTTAATGAAGAAGTAGCAATGCACATGGTGAGCCAATCACAGGAGGCATCTATGTGCAGCTACCAATCAACAGCTACTAAGCATATCTAGATATGCTTTTCAGTAAAGAATATCAAACAAATTAGATAATAGAAGTAAATTAGAAAGTTGTTTATAATTCTATGCTCTTTCTAAATCATGGAAGAAAAAAAATTGGGTTTCATGTCCCTTTAAATCGTGGAATCTTGCTTTCTTAAAATAAAAAGTCTTAGTTAAACCTTTAAGACACTGCTTATGGAAAGTGATTTCAAATGTGACCATGTTATGATCACTGTTATCCTTCAATGGCTTAGAAATTAGCATATGAGAGTACCTAGGTTTAGCTTTAAACAAAGAATACCTAAAGAACAAAGCAAATTTGATGCTAAAAATAAATTGGGACGTTGTTTAATATTGCATGTCCTATTTGAATAATGAAGGTTTTATTTTGACTTGTCTGCCCCTTTAGGAGTTACCAATAAAAATGTTCTCTGTCTTAAAATACTTAGACAAAGGGCACAAATGACTCACTAAAAGTATTAACAAACCCAAAATATTGTTGAAGGAGTGGACGTCTTCTGCATTCAAAGGCATCCGAGCCACGAGTGGCCACTTCTTCTGCATTATGAGGCATTCAAGCCACGAGTGCCAACCATTTTCTGCATTTGGAGACATCTGAGTCACGAGCGTCTGTCTTCTTCTGCATTCAGAGGCATCCGAGCCACAAGCGTCCGCCTTCTTCTGCATTCAAAGGCATCCGAGCCACGAGCAGCCACCTTCTTCTAGATTCAGAAATATCCAAGCTACGAGTGGCCGACATCTTCTGCATTCTGAGGCATCTGAGCCACGAGGGGCCGCCTTCTTCTGCATTCAGAGGCATCTGAGCCACAAGCAGCCACCTCCTTCTGCATTTGAAGGCATCTGAGCCACGAGTGGCCCCCATCTTCTCCATTCGGGGGCATCCGGGGTACGAGTGGTCACCTTCTGCATTCAAAGGCATCTGAGCAACGAATGGCCACCTTCTTCTGCATTAGGAGGCATCCAGGGTACGAGTGGCCACCTTCTGCATTCAAAGGCACCCGAGCAACGAGCAGGCACCTTCTTCTGCATTAGGAGGCATTCAAGTCACGAGCGCCCACCATTTTCTGCATTTGGAGACATCTGAGTCACAAGTGTCTGCCTTCTTCTGCATTCAGTGGCATCTGAGCCACAAGCGGCCACCTTCTTCTGCATTCAAAGGCATCGAGCCACGAGCGGCCACCTTATTCTGTATTCAGAAACATCCAAGCTACAAGTGGCCGACATCTTCTGCATTCAGAGGCATCTGAGCCACGAGGGGGTGCCTTCTTCTGCATTCAGAGGCATCCGAGCCACAAGCAGCTGCCTCCTTCTGCATTTGAAGGCATCTGAGCCACGAGCGGCCCCCATCTTCTGCATTTGGAGGCACCTGGAGTACGAGTGACCGCTTTCTGCATTCAAAGGCATCCGAGCAATGAGCGGACACCTTCTTCTGCATTAGAAGGCATTCAAGCCACGAGCGCCCACCATTTTTTGCATTTGGAGACATCTGAGTCACGAGCGTCTGTCTTCTTCTGCATTCAGAGGCATCCGAGCCACAAGCGTCCGTCTTCTTCTGCATTCAAAGGCATCCGAGCCACGAGCAGCCACCTTTTTCTAGATTCAGAAATATCCAAGCTACGAGTGGCCGACATCTTCTGCATTCGGAGGCATCTGAGCCACAAGCAGCCACCTCCTTCTGCATTTGAAGGCATCTGAGCCACGAGCGGCCCCCCATCTTCTGCATTCGGGGGCATCGGGGGTACGAGTGGTCGCCTTCTGCATTCAAAGGCATCTGAGCAATGAACGGCCACCTTCTTCTGCATTAGGAGGCATCTAAACCAGGAGCGCCGACCATTTTCTGTATTTGGAGGCATTTAAGTCATGAGTGTCTGCCTTCTTCTGCATTTAGAGGCATCCAAGCCACAAGCGGCCGCCTTCTTCTGCATTCAAAGGCATCCAAGCCGCGAGCGGCCACCTTCTTCTGGATTCAGAAACATCTGATCTACAAGTGGCCGACATCTTCTGCATTTGGAGGCATCTGAGCCACAAGAGGCCACCTTTTTCTGCATTCAGAAGCATCCGAGCCACAAGCAGCCGCCTCCTTCTGCATTCGGAGGCATCCGGGGTACGAGTGGCCACCTTCTGCATTCAAAGGCACCCGAGCAACGAGCAGGCATCTTCTTCTGCATTAGGAGGCATTCAAGTCACGAGCGCCCACTATTTTCTGCATTTGGAGACATCTGAGGCACAAGCAGCCAGCTTCTTCTGCATTCAGAGGCATCCGAGCCACAAGCAGCTGCCTCCTTCTGCATTTGAAGGCATCTGAGCCACGAGCGGCACCCATCTTCTGCATTTGGAGGCACCCGGAGTATGAGTGGCCGCCTTCTCCATTCAAAGGCATCCGAGCCACGAACGGCCGCCTTCTTCTGCAGTTGGAAACTTTCAAGCTACGAACGACCGACATCTTCTGCATTCGGAGGCATCTGAGCCTTGAGCGGCCGCCTTCTTCTGCATTCAGAGGCATCCGAGCCACAAGCAGCCGCCACCTTCTGCATTCAAAGACATCTGAGCCACGAGCGGCCCCCATCTTCTGCATTCTGAGGCATCCAAGACCTCTTAATGCACATGCCTACATTTTAGGATTGTGATCACTGAAAAACACACTGACAATACTGTCAGAGGTTTAGAAATCCCAACCCTATCATATTTTTTTATATGTCACCCATACATTTTAAAACTAAAACTGAGAAAAAAAGACAATGAAAGAACATAAAGCTTCAAACTTATTATTTTTTTCAAATGTGCATTCGTATTAGCAGTTTTAGAACAGCCATATATAATTTGGTGAGCATCTGCAAGTTACCTCACTCTGGATTTTATACTAGTTCTGAATGTGATGTCAGTAAGCTGACATGGCCACTTCTCCTGTATACTACCTTTTCTTTCTTTTTTTAAAACCTACATCCGGTTAAAGTTCATAGACACTTTTTTATAAATTGTACCATTAAATAAAGCACCAATGTTCCCAGTAGTGCATTGCTGCTCCTTCAACAAAGGACACCAAGGGAATAAAGCAAATTTGATAATAGTAAACTAGAAAGTTGTTTAAAATTGCATACTCTCTAAATCTTGAAAGACACATTTGGGGTTGCATGTTCCTTTAATTTCATTTAAACAACACTTTAAAGGGAGATTAAACACTTTGAAGGTGTTAATATAAAATGATAAATCTTAAATAAAAAAAAACAAAAAACCTACAATAGGCTTTTATTATTTATTCAATTTCAATTCTGAAATTGTGAGCATTTTAGTTCCTGTTAGAAATGGAAGAGCAGAACACTTATATTTCCCACAGTCATTAGCTGCACACTTTAGTGACCTATTTATAACGGTCCCTAATTGGCCACAGCAGAGAAGGTAACCTAAGTTACAATATGGCAGCTCCCATTGTTTTATAGACATGTATGTGCAAATGTATTGAGGACCAAACAACTAAAAACAGCTCTAGCACAAAGGAATTAAAATGGCTCAGCAGTGTTTTTTTGTTTTGTTTTTTTTTCAGTTCCAATTTAGCTTTCAGATGCCTAATTTATAAATAAATACTCTAGTTGGAGTAACCTTAGGTATGCAGTCAATTCCATAGCTGTGTGGATGAACCATATTATGTATGGTGGTGGTGGGGTTAATACTAATTTTACTGGCTCATTTGTTCTCTACAAACTTTGTGTTTCATTTAAAGATATAAGAGTCACAAAGACTATCTTTTTTTTTAATACAGGCAAGCACATTTTAGAAATAACTGGCTTCAGGAGAAACAAATATGTATCATTACATGGGGCATTAGCAGATGTATTCTGTTAGGAGAAAGCTATTGCTTCTTCTTAGATTACAGACAAATAACATTTTTCATTTAGTACAGACTATTATCAGATCATGATTGTGACAGCTCAGGGGCTATATATCTCAGTGATGCCGCCTACTACAGCCACAGAAGACTTGTGCAATGACTTTACTACAATAGTATTGTATTGTTTTAATGGCTGGTGCTTTATTTAATTCTAATTAATTCATTCATTTAATTAATAGATAGACCGACCGACTGCAATTCCAAATACAACTTTTACTGGTTGGAAAATGAAGTTCAAATGCAGTGTGGATGAAACATTATCTTTTGCAATTTAATAACCAGTACTGTATATAAAAAAGCACATTACTTACTGTACAATAAAAGTTGATAGAAAAGCAACTGATTAGTGTTTGTACCAATTTTTTTAACACTACTGTAGAGCACTAAAGGGCAGCACTGCAACTTAATACTCAAGATACACGCATGCCCCAAAGCCTATATAGGTATGTTCTAATAATAATAATAATAGACATAAAGATAACAAAGCAAATATCATAACAGTCGTTAATAAAGATGTATGTTCTGTCTTAATTCGAAAAGTTTAATTTTGTCTTTCATGTCCCTTTAAGTGAATGTTGTCTTTCACTTACATCCTTACCACAGATTTTTTTATTGTTTAAAAAAAAAGATAATCACTTTATTACCCATTCCCCAGTTTTGTATAACCAACACAGTTATATGAATATACTTTTTGCCTCTTTGATTACCTTGTATCTAAGCCTCTGTAGACTGCCCCCTTATCTCAGTTCTTTTTCGACAGACCTGCATTTTAGCCAATAAGTACTGACTCCTAGGTAACTCCATGGGAGTCAGCACAATGTTATCTATATGGCACATATAAACTAGCGCTGTCTAGCTGTGAAAAACTAAGAGGCGGCCTTCAAGGGTATGTAAACCCTACCTAGGTTTAGCTTTCGATAAAGAATGCCAAGAGAACAAAGCAAAGTTGATGATAAAAGTAAATGGAAAAGGTGTTAAAATGTGCATGCCCTATCTGAATCAAAAAAAGTTTAAATTGACTTGACAGACTGATGTCTCCGTCTTAAAATATTTATACAAAGGGCACAAAATGACTCACTAATAAAGTATTAACAAAAGCAAAATAACCTTACTATTGTAATAGTGTTATGTTTCCCCATTTAAATTGTACTACTTTTGTATAACATTGCTTACAAAAGTAAATAAGTTTTCTCTTGCAAGGTGTATCCAGTCCACGGATTCATGTGGGATATTCTCATTCCTTACAGGAAGTGGCAAAGAGAGCACACAGCAAAGCTGTCCATATAGCCCCCCCTCTGGCTCCGCCCCCCAGTCATTCTCTTTGCCGCTCTAACAAGTAGCATCTCCACGGGAGGGTAAAGTGAATGTGGTGTTAAATTCGATACTTTTGCTTCTTCGGAGGCTATTTTTGGGAGAAAGGTTTTGCAAGCAGCGGTGCCTTCCGTTTAGGTTACCTGTCTTGTTCCCTCCCTTCATCCGTGTCCTAAAGCTTTGGTATTGGTATCCCACAAGTAAGGATGAATCCGTGGACTGGATACACCTTGCAAGAGAAAACAGAATTTATGCTTACCTGATAAATTACTTTCTCTTGCGGTGTATCCAGTCCACGGCCCGCCCTGGCAATTAAGTCAGGTTAAAATTTCTTGTTTAAACTAGTGTCACCACTGCACCCTATGGTTTCTCCATTTTCTCCTAACCGTCGGTCGAATGACTGGGGGGCGGAGCTATATGGAAAGCTTTGCTGTGTGCTCTCTTTGCCACTTCCTGTAGGGAATGAGAATATCCCACAACTAAGGATGAATCCGTGGACTGGATACACCGCAAGAGAAAGTAATTTATCAGGTAAGCATAAATTCTGTTTTATTTTGACTTGACTGTCCCTGTAACTTCACAAAATCTCTTACAAAATAACTCATGTACTGTACAATTATATGTTTACCATACACTATGACCAGCAATCTAAATTACAACAATTATGGCTTAATATTAAATTATCTTTTTGTTCTTTTGATCTGCATCAATACTCTAAAGTGTTAATTCCAGATATGATTCTGATATTATTTTTTTATTTTATTTATTTTTTTGATTTTCACCGTTTATCTTTTGTTCCCCTAAGGAAATTTAACAAATGTAGCAACTTCCAGGACATTATTTCCTTCCCCGCAGCTGCCTGAAAGCATCTGAGACTGTATATCTAATTGCTGTTAATACTGCAGATTTACCCCCTACAGAGTCTCAACTCTTTTTCTCGTCATTAGGTTCTTACTGCATTAGTCCAGATTTCTCTGCAAGATAGAATTATAAAATGTGTCAATGTTTACAAATGGTGCCCAAGTCTATTATTACTATTTTATTATTATACTTTATTTATAAAATGCCAACATATTCTGCAGTGCTATCCATGGGTACAATTGTAAATAAGTAAAAAATAATAATACAATAATGGTAAAAGACAAGACAAAGTTGTATAATTAACAGTGAAAACACAGCATTTGGATCAACAACATATAATTATTTATCAATTCATGCTTTAATAAAGTAGTACAATTTAAAATGTTGCTATTGAATAGGAATGATCTTATGTTTGAGCTAAGGGTACAGGATAGTTTAAGTTGAATGAGTGTTGTATATAAATAAATCATTTTGAAAATATGTGAAAAAATATATATTAAAGAAAAATAAATACAAAAATAAATACATAAAAGCCTCGATCCGATATACAGCGTCACCAGCAGAAGCTGAAGACGCCAAAATTTGCGCAGGTTTGGTATCCTATATACGGCGTAACCTAGAAGTTACGCTCGTATATTTCTGCCTTCGCCCGTAGTTTTTTGGGCCATAGACAGGTATACCAAAACCCGCGCAGTTTGGTATCCAATATACAGCGTAAGGACTTACGTGGCGAAAATGGAGAAATCTTACTCCATTTTCACCTCGCCACAAATTGCAGCCGTAGTAAGCCTTACGCTGTCTATTGGAGCCCCGTAACTCCTTAAACTACCTGCTAAATAAAACCTAACACCTAACGCATGCGCAATGTCTATCTACCTGTCAACCGCGATCCCCCGCCGCAATCCCTAATAAAGTATTTAACCCCTAAACCACCGCTCCCGGACCCCGCCGCCACTTACATTAAAAGTATAACCCCCTAATGTGATCCCCCTACACCGCCGCCAGCTACATTACATACCCCCTAATGTGAGCTCCTACCCCACCGCCAGCTACATTAAACTGCCACCTAATGTGAGCCCTTTACACTGCCGCCAGATACATTAAACTACCCCCTAATGTGAGCCCCTTACACCGCCGCCAGCTACATTAAACTACCCCCTAATGTGAGCTCCTACCCCGCCGCCAGCTATATTAAAATTATTAAATCTGATCCCCCTACCCCGCCGCCAGCTATATTAAATGTATTAACCCCTAATCTAATCCCCTACACTGCCGATAGCTATATTAAATACATTAACCCCTAATCTAATCCCCCTAAAGTAATCACCTCTATTACCAGCCCTGAAAAGGGCCTTTTGCGTGACATTGCCCCAAAGTAACAGCTCTATTGCCAGCCCTTAAAAGGGCTTTTTGCGGGGCATGCCCCAAAGAAATCAGCTCTTTTACCAGCCCTTAAACGGGCTTTTGCGGGGCATTGTCACAAAGTAATCAGCTCTTTCGCATCTAATCTAAATCCCCCTACACCGCCGCCACCTATAATAAATGTATTACCCCCTAATCTAATCCCCTTACACTGCCGCCACCTATATTAAATAGATTAACTCCTAATCTAATCCCCCTACACCGCCGTCAACTATATTAAATAGATTAACCCCTAATCTAATCCCCTACACCGCCGCCAGCTATATTAACCCTAATTATATTAGGGTTAATATAGTTAATATAGTTATTATATTATTTATATTAACTATATTAATCCTAATTATATTAGGGTTAATATAGTTAATGTCGTTATTATAATATATATATATATATATATATATATATATATATATATATATATATATATATATATATATATATATTAAGTATAACCCTATCTAACTCTAACATCCCTAACTAAATTCTTATTAAAATAAATCTAATTAATATTATTAATTAAAATATTCCTATTTAAATCTAAATACTTACCTATACAATAAACCCTAAGATAGCTACAATGTAATTAATAATTACATTGTAGCTATTTTAGGGTTTATATTTATTTTACAGGTAACTTGGTATTTATTTTAACTAGGTACAATAGCTATTAAATAGTTAATAACTATTTAATAGCTACCTAGTTAAAATAATTACCAATTTACCTGTAAAATAAATCCTAACCTAAGTTACAAATACACCTACACTATCAATAAATTAAATAAACTACAACTATCTAAACTAAAATACAATTAAATAAACTAAACTAAATTAAAAAACAAAACAAAACACTAAATTACAAAAAATAAAAAAAGATTACAAGAATTTTAAGCTAATTACACCTATTCTAAGCCCCCTAATAAAATAACAAAGCCCCCCAAAATAAAAAAATTCCCTACCCTAATCTTAATTAAAAAAAGTTAACAGCTCTATTACCTTACCAGCCCTTAAAAGGGCTTTTTGCAGGGCATGCCCCAAAGAAATCAGCTCTTTTGCCTGTAAAAAAAACCAACACAATACCACCCCCCAACATTACAATCCACCACTCACATACCCCTACTCTAACCCAAACCCCCCTTAAATAAACCTAACACTACCCCCCTGAAGATCTCCCTACCTTGTCTTCACCCAGCCGGGCCGAACTCTTCATCCGATCAGGGCGATGTCTTCAATCAAGCGGCAGAGAAGAAGTCTTCCATCCGGGCGATGTCTTCAATCAAGCGGCAGAGCAGAAGTCTTCCATCCGGGCTATGTCTTCAATCAAACGGCATCTTCAATCATCTTTCTTCGCTCCTCCGACGCGGAACATCCATCCGGCACGATGACTTCCCGACGAATGAGGTTCCTTTAAATGACGTCATCCAAGATAGTGTCCATCGAATTCCGATTAGCTGATAGGCTTCTGTCAGGATAATAGCATACTTATTCTCTGCACTGTCCCTTTAAAGCATCCTGCTCCCATTAACTTCAGCCTATTTAAGGCCCCTCCCAGCATTTTCACATTGCTTAGTATTGAAGTTTGTCTTAAACCTTAACCTGAGCCTGCACTCTGTGAGATTTATCATACTACTTCTGTTTGTTGGATTCCTCTACTCCATCTAACTGGATTTCTGTTGTCATTCCTCTCCTACCTGCCTGCTTCTCCCTCAGAAGATTCAGCTATTTCAAAAGCCTCATTGCAACCTTTACCTCTAACCCAGTTTTCCCTGCAGCTCACCGGCCTTGGGATTCACCTTTCACGGAGCTCTGCTTCCTCATGCTGTGACGTCATCAGCCAGCTGCTACTGAGCTTCCCTGCTCCCTCTGGCAAGTCGCCATTACAACCCGGTGTTTGCAACTATCATTATAACAGTTCTGTTAGCGGTAAGCCAGTCTCTGAATTTTTACTTAACTGCTATACTTTCAGATTAGTATCTCAGTTGCTGCTGTTATTTCTGTGACTTTTTGTTCATTCCCTCATATCCTGCTGTTTTACCGTAACTCTGTTCACAATAGCAATTGCTTATTTTTTTTTTACCTTTATTATTTTTAAAATCTCAGGTATATCTGGGCATACCCCTGCTGCATTTACTTTCTCACAGTGACTACCCAGACACATGTGGCAGCCATAGGGAATATGCTCAATTACTGCCTGTATACTAAAACTTTGCAATAAGGAATAAGGTTTTACATAGCAGCCTAATTCCTAAATTTTGTTTTACCTTTTCACTCTGTTGCAAACAAACATACAATTTTTACTGTTTTTCCATTCCAGCAGTTGTGGTCCAAATAACTAAGCTGCACACATTTTTTCTTCCTTAGTTGTGCCTGACATAATACTAAGCCTAAACTATGGACCCAGCTGGAATGAACGCACATGTGCAAAATATCACACAGAGGGTTGATTTATTAACTGAAGCTGTTAATACTTTGAAAACAGAAAATGATACTTTAAAAGCTTATATCAGGGATGTGGTTGATAAGAGGGTACCTATATTAGAACCACAGGTTAGTACACCAGAAAAATTTAGTGGTGAGAGATCTGAGTATAGAGATTTCAAGAATGCTTGTTTGCTTATGTTCTCCCTTAAACCTCATACCTATCCCACTGATAGAGCAAGGGTACTCACAGTTATATCCTATTTGAGAGGTGAGCCCCGCACATGGGCCAACACTTACTTTGAGAATAACAATGATATACTTAATTCTTTGGAAAGTTTTTTTTCTGCTATGGGTCAGCTATATGAGGATCCATATAAACAGCTTACTGCTGAAACTGCAATGCGAGGCTTGAAACAAAAGAAAAGAGTAGTTGAGGATTACATTGCCGAATTTAAAAAATGGGCGAAAGACACTCAATGGAATGACCTTTCACTGAGAAATCAGTTTAGATTAGGCCTTTCAGAAGGAATTAAGGATGAGTTGTCTAGATCTGAACTACCACATACTCTTGAGGCTTTAATGTCACTTAGCATAACTATAGACAGAAGACTGAGAGAGAGACAGCAGGAGAGATCATTTCATGAATATCCTGCAAAGAAACAAAATACATCCAGCCCCAGCAAATCAACTGCTGAACCTATGGATATAGGTTTTATAAAGGGACCATTAACCCCTGAGGAGAAGATCCGACGAAGGGCTAATAACCTCTGCTTATACTGTGCTTCAGACAAACACACTGTCAGGGACTGTCCTTCCCTCCTGAAACAAAACAAGGGTAAGATATATAAAGAACCTTTTTGTTGTACCACTCAGGATCATGCTCTCCCTTACCTAAATTTATCTCTTCTCTTACAGTGGGAGTCACATCGAATCAACGCTCCCGCGATTATTGACTCAGGAGCTACAGCCTCCTACATAGATACTGTATTCACTAAATTCAATAAAATTCCACTTGTGCAAAAAAGGTCTCCTGTGTTATTACGTGGAATAGATGGTAATCCAATCACATCAGGTCCAGTTAAATATCAAACAATACCCTTACTTGTTGTTACCCCAGAACACCATAGGGAGTATATGTCATTTGATGTAATATCATCCCCTATTTCACCGATAGTTCTCGGTATAAACTGGCTCCGAATTCATAATCCTGAAGTAAATTGGTCTACCTCAACAGTCACATTTAATTCTACATTCTGCTCTACTACTTGTTTCCCAGTTACTATTTTGCAAACCACTGAATCCAATGAGACAATTCAAATTCCTGAGGTTTATAAGGATTACGCAGATGTATTCAGCAAAACCCAATGCGACAATCTTCCTCCTCACAGGAAGTATGATTGTCCTATTGAGATCATACCTGGCTCTGAGATCCCCACGGGTCATATTTACCCACTCTCAAACCCTGAGTTAACACACCTTAAATCTTACTTAGATGAAAATCTAAGGAAAGGTTTCATCCGTCCCTCCACCTCTCCAGCTAGTGCTGGGATTTTTTTTGTTAAAAATAAGGATGGCTCATTGAGGCCAATCGTTGACTACAGACAACTAAATAAAATTACAGTAAAAAACAGATATCCTTTACCCCTCATCCCGGAGTTAATTGAAAGGTTGGAGGGAGCAAAATTTTTCACAAAATTGGACTTAAGAGGAGCCTATAATCTCATCCGAATTAGATCTGGAGATGAGTGGCTCACGGCGTTTCTAACAAGATACGGATTGTTCGAATACGTCGTGATGCCTTTTGGGCTCTGCAACGCGCCCGCAACTTTCCAGCACTTAATTAATGACATTTTTAGGGACATATTAGATGTCTTTATTGTCATTTATCTGGATGATATTTTAATTTATTCCAAGACCTATCAGGAACACATTTCCCATGTTAGACAAGTTTTATCAAGGCTCAGAGGTAACCACTTGTATGCTAAGGCTGAGAAATGCCTGTTCAATTCACAGACCATATCCTTTCTGGGATATGAAATTTCTCCTTCAGGTATCCATATGGAACAAAAAAAGGTTGATGCAGTTTTAAATTGGCCCATACCAACAACTAAACGTCAAGTTCAGTCCTTCATGGGTTTTGCGAATTTCTACCGCAAATTTATTAAAAATTTCTCCAAACTTGCTCTTCCTTTAACTGTTCTAACAAAAAATAATTCACATTTCAGGTGGACTAAAGAAGCACAATCCGCTTTTGATTTGTTCAAACAAAAGTTCACTTCAGCACCAATACTCCGTTTTCCTGACCCTAATCTGCAATTTGTTCTTGAGGTGGACGCCTCAAATTCTGCTGTTGGCGCTGTTCTCTCCCAAAGAGAAAACTTGTCAAAACCGTTACATCCTGTGGCTTTTTACTCCAAGACTTTGAATAGTGCAGAACAAAACTATCCTATTGGTGACAAAGAACTCTTAGCCATAAAACTCTCCCTGGAACACTGGCGACACCTCCTTGAAGGTACTTCCATTCCTACACTCATCTATACAGATCATAGGAACATGCAGTATTTGAAGGCCACTAGAACCTTGTCAGCAAGACAGGTTCGCTGGAATCTCTTTTTCTCTCGTTTTAATTTCCTCATCACATACCATCCTGCTGGAAAGAACCAAAAAGCTGACGCACTATCCCGGTTACCCACAAGTCTTCCACATCAAACCACCGACCAATCCATCATACCAAAAGAAAACTTCATTTCTTTTACTCTCGAAGTCTCATATAACCTTAAAAAGGAACAGTTGGCCGACTCTACAAAGCCATCACATCTTCTTCAACTTAATACTCAAGGACTTTATTCTCATGATTCAAAGATATATGTTCCACCTTCCCTCAGACTCATTCTCCTTCAATCTGTACATGATTCACCTCTAGCTGGTCATCCAGGTATCCATAAAACTCTCGATCTAGTAAAAAGAGATTACTGGTGGCCTCATATGGCAACTGAAGTTAAGGACTATGTAAACTCTTGTCTTAATTGTACCATTTCAAAAAGGGATAAACACTCTCCATATGGGTTGCTTTTGCCTTTGCCTACTCCAAAGAATCCATGGTCTGAGATTGCTTTAGACTTTATTGTAGATTTGCCAGTCTCTTCAAAGAATACCACCATCCTTGTCGTTGTAGATCTCTTCACGAAGATGTGCCATTTCATCCCCTTCTCCAAACTTCCTACCGCTTTGGAGACAGTACATTTGCTTCTCAAACATATTGTTAAGTATCATGGACTTCCCACTTCAATCCTCAGTGATCGTGGCAGTCAATTTTCTAGCAGACTATGGTACCATTTCTGTAAAACTTTATCTGTTGAGAGAAAGTTAACTACCGCTTACCACCCGCAATGTAATGGTCAAACTGAACGTTGTAACCAGTGGTTGGAACAATTTTTAAGACTCTTCTGTTCCTCTCAACAACATCTTTGGAGTGACTTCCTGCATTACGCTGAATTTTGTTACAACAACACTATTCATTCCACTACTGGTCAAACTCCCTTCTTCGCAAACTACGGTTTTCACCCCAAATTTCATATCCTACCATCTTCTACCGTTCCAGTATCTAGTATATCAGATTTGTCTGATTCCATCTCTTCCAACTTTAAAACCATCGAGTCCAACATCATAGCAGCAAAACAACTCCAGAAACAGTATTATGATCGCCGCAGAACTCCGCCTCCTGTCTACACTAAAGGTGATCTCGTCTGGCTATCCACCAAACACCTAAGTTTGAAAACCCCTTCGAAAAAACTTTCTCCGTTGTTCATTGGTCCATACCCTGTTGAACTCGTCATTAATGCCAATGCTGTCCGGCTTAAATTACCCGATAATTTAAGGGTTCATCCCACATTCCATGTATCCCTTCTCAAACCCTATAAGGATCTCAGGGATTTCTCTTTACAAACGTCTCTTCCACCTATTTCTCTCGACCCTGAAATGGAGTATGAAGTTCACTCAATCCTGGATTCCCGTTTCCGCAGGGGACGTATTGAATATCTTGTTCGTTGGAAGGGTTTTTCTACAGATGATGATTCCTGGGAACCAGCTACCAACATATCCGCTCCTCGTTTGATATCTCATTTCCACCAGAGACATCCGGATCGTCCTGGCCCTTGAGCCTCTGGAGTGGCTCCTTGGAGGGGGGATTCTGTCAGGATAATAGCATACACCGCCGCCACCTATAATAAATGTATTACCCCCTAATCTAATCCCCTTACACTGCCGCCACCTATATTAAATAGATTAACTCCTAATCTAATCCCCCTACACCGCCGTCAACTATATTAAATAGATTAACCCCTAATCTAATCCCCTACACCGCCGCCAGCTATATTAACCCTAATTATATTAGGGTTAATATAGTTAATATAGTTATTATATTATTTATATTAACTATATTAATCCTAATTATATTAGGGTTAATATAGTTAATGTCGTCGTTATATTATATTATATATATATATATATATATATATATATATATATATATATATATATATATATTAAGTATAACCCTATCTAACTCTAACATCCCTAACTAAATTCTTATTAAAATAAATCTAATTAATATTATTAATTAAAATATTCCTATTTAAATCTAAATACTTACCTATACAATAAACCCTAAGATAGCTACAATGTAATTAATAATTACATTGTAGCTATTTTAGGGTTTATATTTATTTTACAGGTAACTTGGTATTTATTTTAACTAGGTACAATAGCTATTAAATAGTTAATAACTATTTAATAGCTACCTAGTTAAAATAATTACCAATTTACCTGTAAAATAAATCCTAACCTAAGTTACAAATACACCTACACTATCAATAAATTAAATAAACTACAACTATCTAAAATACAATTAAATAGACTAAACTAAATTAAAAAACAAAACAAAACACTAAATTACAAAAAATAAAAAAAGATTACAAGAATTTTAAGCTAATTACACCTATTCTAAGCCCCCTAATAAAATAACAAAGCCCCCCAAAATAAAAAAATTCCCTACCCTAATCTTAATTAAAAAAAGTTAACAGCTCTATTACCTTACCAGCCCTTAAAAGGGCTTTTTGCAGGGCATGCCCCAAATAAATCAGCTCTTTTGCCTGTAAAAAAACCCAACAAAATACCACCCCCCAACATTACAATCCACCACTCACATACCCCTACTCTAACCCAAACCCCCCTTAAATAAACCTAACACTACCCCCCTGAAGATCTCCCTACCTTGTCTTCACCCAGCCGGGCCGAACTCTTCATCCGATCAGGGCGATGTCTTCAATCAAGCGGCAGAGAAGAAGTCTTCCATCCGGGCGATGTCTTCAATCAAGCGGCAGAGCAGAAGTCTTCCATCCGGGCTATGTCTTCAATCAAACGGCATCTTCAATCTTCTTTCTTCGCTCCTCCGACGCGGAACATCCATCCGGCACGATGACTTCCCGACGAATGAGGTTCCTTTAAATGACGTCATCCAAGATAGTGTCCATCGAATTCCGATTAGCTGATAGGCTTCTGTCAGGATAATAGCATACTTATTCTCTGCACTGTCCCTTTAAAGCATCCTGCTCCCATTAACTTCAGCCTATTTAAGGCCCCTCCCAGCATTTTCACATTGCTTAGTATTGAAGTTTGTCTTAAACCTTAACCTGAGCCTGCACTCTGTGAGATTTATCATACTACTTCTGTTTGTTGGATTCCTCTACTCCATCTAACTGGATTTCTGTTGTCATTCCTCTCCTACCTGCCTGCTTCTCCCTCAGAAGATTCAGCTATTTCAAAAGCCTCATTGCAACCTTTACCTCTAACCCAGTTTTCCCTGCAGCTCACCGGCCTTGGGATTCACCTTTCACGGAGCTCTGCTTCCTCATGCTGTGACGTCATCAGCCAGCTGCTACTGAGCTTCCCTGCTCCCTCTGGCAAGTCGCCATTACAACCCGGTGTTTGCAACTATCATTATAACAGTTCTGTTAGCGGTAAGCCAGTCTCTGAATTTTTACTTAACTGCTATACTTTCAGATTAGTATCTCAGTTGCTGCTGTTATTTCTGTGACTTTTTGTTCATTCCCTCATATCCTGCTGTTTTACCGTAACTCTGTTCACAATAGCAATTGCTTATTTTTTCTATGATCATAGTACCATTTTTTCCTTGCTTATTTAATTTTTACCTTTATTATTTTTAAAATCTCAGGTATATCTGGGCATACCCCTGCTGCATTTACTTTCTCACAGTGACTACCCAGACACATGTGGCAGCCATAGGGAATATGCTCAATTACTGCCTGTATACTAAAACTTTGCAATAAGGAATAAGGTTTTACATAGCAGCCTAATTCCTAAATTTTGTTTTACCTTTTCACTCTGTTGCAAACAAACATACAATTTTTACTGTTTTTCCATTCCAGCAGTTGTGGTCCAAATAACTAAGCTGCACACATTTTTTCTTCCTTAGTTGTGCCTGACATAATACTAAGCCTAAACTATGGACCCAGCTGGAATGAACGCACATGTGCAAAATATCACACAGAGGGTTGATTTATTAACTGAAGCTGTTAATACTTTGAAAACAGAAAATGATACTTTAAAAGCTTATATCAGGGATGTGGTTGATAAGAGGGTACCTATATTAGAACCACAGGTTAGTACACCAGAAAAATTTAGTGGTGAGAGATCTGAGTATAGAGATTTCAAGAATGCTTGTTTGCTTATGTTCTCCCTTAAACCTCATACCTATCCCACTGATAGAGCAAGGGTACTCACAGTTATATCCTATTTGAGAGGTGAGCCCCGCACATGGGCCAACACTTACTTTGAGAATAACAATGATATACTTAATTCTTTGGAAAGTTTTTTTTCTGCTATGGGTCAGCTATATGAGGATCCATATAAACAGCTTACTGCTGAAACTGCAATGCGAGGCTTGAAACAAAAGAAAAGAGTAGTTGAGGATTACATTGCCGAATTTAAAAAATGGGCGAAAGACACTCAATGGAATGACCTTTCACTGAGAAATCAGTTTAGATTAGGCCTTTCAGAAGGAATTAAGGATGAGTTGTCTAGATCTGAACTACCACATACTCTTGAGGCTTTAATGTCACTTAGCATAACTATAGACAGAAGACTGAGAGAGAGACAGCAGGAGAGATCATTTCATGAATATCCTGCAAAGAAACAAAATACATCCAGCCCCAGCAAATCAACTGCTGAACCTATGGATATAGGTTTTATAAAGGGACCATTAACCCCTGAGGAGAAGATCCGACGAAGGGCTAATAACCTCTGCTTATACTGTGCTTCAGACAAACACACTGTCAGGGACTGTCCTTCCCTCCTGAAACAAAACAAGGGTAAGATATATAAAGAACCTTTTTGTTGTACCACTCAGGATCATGCTCTCCCTTACCTAAATTTATCTCTTCTCTTACAGTGGGAGTCACATCGAATCAACGCTCCCGCGATTATTGACTCAGGAGCTACAGCCTCCTACATAGATACTGTATTCACTAAATTCAATAAAATTCCACTTGTGCAAAAAAGGTCTCCTGTGTTATTACGTGGAATAGATGGTAATCCAATCACATCAGGTCCAGTTAAATATCAAACAATACCCTTACTTGTTGTTACCCCAGAACACCATAGGGAGTATATGTCATTTGATGTAATATCATCCCCTATTTCACCGATAGTTCTCGGTATAAACTGGCTCCGAATTCATAATCCTGAAGTAAATTGGTCTACCTCAACAGTCACATTTAATTCTACATTCTGCTCTACTACTTGTTTCCCAGTTACTATTTTGCAAACCACTGAATCCAATGAGACAATTCAAATTCCTGAGGTTTATAAGGATTACGCAGATGTATTCAGCAAAACCCAATGCGACAATCTTCCTCCTCACAGGAAGTATGATTGTCCTATTGAGATCATACCTGGCTCTGAGATCCCCACGGGTCATATTTACCCACTCTCAAACCCTGAGTTAACACACCTTAAATCTTACTTAGATGAAAATCTAAGGAAAGGTTTCATCCGTCCCTCCACCTCTCCAGCTAGTGCTGGGATTTTTTTTGTTAAAAATAAGGATGGCTCATTGAGGCCAATCGTTGACTACAGACAACTAAATAAAATTACAGTAAAAAACAGATATCCTTTACCCCTCATCCCGGAGTTAATTGAAAGGTTGGAGGGAGCAAAATTTTTCACAAAATTGGACTTAAGAGGAGCCTATAATCTCATCCGAATTAGATCTGGAGATGAGTGGCTCACGGCGTTTCGAACAAGATACGGATTGTTCGAATACGTCGTGATGCCTTTTGGGCTCTGCAACGCGCCCGCAACTTTCCAGCACTTAATTAATGACATTTTTAGGGACATATTAGATGTCTTTATTGTCATTTATCTGGATGATATTTTAATTTATTCCAAGACCTATCAGGAACACATTTCCCATGTTAGACAAGTTTTATCAAGGCTCAGAGGTAACCACTTGTATGCTAAGGCTGAGAAATGCCTGTTCAATTCACAGACCATATCCTTTCTGGGATATGAAATTTCTCCTTCAGGTATCCATATGGAACAAAAAAAGGTTGATGCAGTTTTAAATTGGCCCATACCAACAACTAAACGTCAAGTTCAGTCCTTCATGGGTTTTGCGAATTTCTACCGCAAATTTATTAAAAATTTCTCCAAACTTGCTCTTCCTTTAACTGTTCTAACAAAAAATAATTCACATTTCAGGTGGACTAAAGAAGCACAATCCGCTTTTGATTTGTTCAAACAAAAGTTCACTTCAGCACCAATACTCCGTTTTCCTGACCCTAATCTGCAATTTGTTCTTGAGGTGGACGCCTCAAATTCTGCTGTTGGCGCTGTTCTCTCCCAAAGAGAAAACTTGTCAAAACCGTTACATCCTGTGGCTTTTTACTCCAAGACTTTGAATAGTGCAGAACAAAACTATCCTATTGGTGACAAAGAACTCTTAGCCATAAAACTCTCCCTGGAACACTGGCGACACCTCCTTGAAGGTACTTCCATTCCTACACTCATCTATACAGATCATAGGAACATGCAGTATTTGAAGGCCACTAGAACCTTGTCAGCAAGACAGGTTCGCTGGAATCTCTTTTTCTCTCGTTTTAATTTCCTCATCACATACCATCCTGCTGGAAAGAACCAAAAAGCTGACGCACTATCCCGGTTACCCACAAGTCTTCCACATCAAACCACCGACCAATCCATCATACCAAAAGAAAACTTCATTTCTTTTACTCTCGAAGTCTCATATAACCTTAAAAAGGAACAGTTGGCCGACTCTACAAAGCCATCACATCTTCTTCAACTTAATACTCAAGGACTTTATTCTCATGATTCAAAGATATATGTTCCACCTTCCCTCAGACTCATTCTCCTTCAATCTGTACATGATTCACCTCTAGCTGGTCATCCAGGTATCCATAAAACTCTCGATCTAGTAAAAAGAGATTACTGGTGGCCTCATATGGCAACTGAAGTTAAGGACTATGTAAACTCTTGTCTTAATTGTACCATTTCAAAAAGGGATAAACACTCTCCATATGGGTTGCTTTTGCCTTTGCCTACTCCAAAGAATCCATGGTCTGAGATTGCTTTAGACTTTATTGTAGATTTGCCAGTCTCTTCAAAGAATACCACCATCCTTGTCGTTGTAGATCTCTTCACGAAGATGTGCCATTTCATCCCCTTCTCCAAACTTCCTACCGCTTTGGAGACAGTACATTTGCTTCTCAAACATATTGTTAAGTATCATGGACTTCCCACTTCAATCCTCAGTGATCGTGGCAGTCAATTTTCTAGCAGACTATGGTACCATTTCTGTAAAACTTTATCTGTTGAGAGAAAGTTAACTACCGCTTACCACCCGCAATGTAATGGTCAAACTGAACGTTGTAACCAGTGGTTGGAACAATTTTTAAGACTCTTCTGTTCCTCTCAACAACATCTTTGGAGTGACTTCCTGCATTACGCTGAATTTTGTTACAACAACACTATTCATTCCATTACTGGTCAAACTCCCTTCTTCGCAAACTACGGTTTTCACCCCAAATTTCATATCCTACCATCTTCTACCGTTCCAGTATCTAGTATATCAGATTTGTCTGATTCCATCTCTTCCAACTTTAAAACCATCGAGTCCAACATCATAGCAGCAAAACAACTCCAGAAACAGTATTATGATCGCCGCAGAACTCCGCCTCCTGTCTACACTAAAGGTGATCTCGTCTGGCTATCCACCAAACACCTAAGTTTGAAAACCCCTTCGAAAAAACTTTCTCCGTTGTTCATTGGTCCATACCCTGTTGAACTCGTCATTAATGCCAATGCTGTCCGGCTTAAATTACCCGATAATTTAAGGGTTCATCCCACATTCCATGTATCCCTTCTCAAACCCTATAAGGATCTCAGGGATTTCTCTTTACAAACGTCTCTTCCACCTATTTCTCTCGACCCTGAAATGGAGTATGAAGTTCACTCAATCCTGGATTCCCGTTTCCGCAGGGGACGTATTGAATATCTTGTTCGTTGGAAGGGTTTTTCTACAGATGATGATTCCTGGGAACCAGCTACCAACATATCCGCTCCTCGTTTGATATCTCATTTCCACCAGAGACATCCGGATCGTCCTGGCCCTTGAGCCTCTGGAGTGGCTCCTTGGAGGGGGGATTCTGTCAGGATAATAGCATACACCGCCGCCACCTATAATAAATGTATTACCCCCTAATCTAATCCCCTTACACTGCCGCCACCTATATTAAATAGATTAACTCCTAATCTAATCCCCCTACACCGCCGTCAACTATATTAAATAGATTAACCCCTAATCTAATCCCCTACACCGCCGCCAGCTATATTAACCCTAATTATATTAGGGTTAATATAGTTAATATAGTTATTATATTATTTATATTAACTATATTAATCCTAATTATATTAGGGTTAATATAGTTAATGTCGTTATTATATTATATATATATATATATATATATATATATATATATATATATATATATATATATATATATTAAGTATAACCCTATCTAACTCTAACATCCCTAACTAAATTCTTATTAAAATAAATCTAATTAATATTATTAATTAAAATATTCCTATTTAAATCTAAATACTTACCTATACAATAAACCCTAAGATAGCTACAATGTAATTAATAATTACATTGTAGCTATTTTAGGGTTTATATTTATTTTACAGGTAACTTGGTATTTATTTTAACTAGGTACAATAGCTATTAAATAGTTAATAACTATTTAATAGCTACCTAGTTAAAATAATTACCAATTTACCTGTAAAATAAATCCTAACCTAAGTTACAAATACACCTACACTATCAATAAATTAAATAAACTACAACTATCTAAAATACAATTAAATAGACTAAACTAAATTAAAAAACAAAACAAAACACTAAATTACAAAAAATAAAAAAAGATTACAAGAATTTTAAGCTAATTACACCTATTCTAAGCCCCCTAATAAAATAACAAAGCCCCCCAAAATAAAAAAATTCCCTACCCTAATCTTAATTAAAAAAAGTTAACAGCTCTATTACCTTACCAGCCCTTAAAAGGGCTTTTTGCAGGGCATGCCCCAAAGAAATCAGCTCTTTTGCCTGTAAAAAAAACCAACACAATACCACCCCCCAACATTACAATCCACCACTCACATACCCCTACTCTAACCCAAACCCCCCTTAAATAAACCTAACACTACCCCCCTGAAGATCTCCCTACCTTGTCTTCACCCAGCCGGGCCGAACTCTTCATCCGATCAGGGTGATGTCTTCAATCAAGCGGCAGAGAAGAAGTCTTCCATCCGGGCGATGTCTTCAATCAAGCGGCAGAGCAGAAGTCTTCCATCCGGGCTATGTCTTCAATCAAACGGCATCTTCAATCTTCTTTCTTCGCTCCTCCGACGCGGAACATCCATCCGGCACGATGACTTCCCGACGAATGAGGTTCCTTTAAATGACGTCATCCAAGATAGTGTCCATCGAATTCCGATTAGCTGATAGGCTTCTGTCAGGATAATAGCATACTTATTCTCTGCACTGTCCCTTTAAAGCATCCTGCTCCCATTAACTTCAGCCTATTTAAGGCCCCTCCCAGCATTTTCACATTGCTTAGTATTGAAGTTTGTCTTAAACCTTAACCTGAGCCTGCACTCTGTGAGATTTATCATACTACTTCTGTTTGTTGGATTCCTCTACTCCATCTAACTGGATTTCTGTTGTCATTCCTCTCCTACCTGCCTGCTTCTCCCTCAGAAGATTCAGCTATTTCAAAAGCCTCATTGCAACCTTTACCTCTAACCCAGTTTTCCCTGCAGCTCACCGGCCTTGGGATTCACCTTTCACGGAGCTCTGCTTCCTCATGCTGTGACGTCATCAGCCAGCTGCTACTGAGCTTCCCTGCTCCCTCTGGCAAGTCGCCATTACAACCCGGTGTTTGCAACTATCATTATAACAGTTCTGTTAGCGGTAAGCCAGTCTCTGAATTTTTACTTAACTGCTATACTTTCAGATTAGTATCTCAGTTGCTGCTGTTATTTCTGTGACTTTTTGTTCATTCCCTCATATCCTGCTGTTTTACCGTAACTCTGTTCACAATAGCAATTGCTTATTTTTTCTATGATCATAGTACCATTTTTTCCTTGCTTATTTAATTTTTACCTTTATTATTTTTAAAATCTCAGGTATATCTGGGCATACCCCTGCTGCATTTACTTTCTCACAGTGACTACCCAGACACATGTGGCAGCCATAGGGAATATGCTCAATTACTGCCTGTATACTAAAACTTTGCAATAAGGAATAAGGTTTTACATAGCAGCCTAATTCCTAAATTTTGTTTTACCTTTTCACTCTGTTGCAAACAAACATTCAATTTTTACTGTTTTTCCATTCCAGCAGTTGTGGTCCAAATAACTAAGCTGCACACATTTTTTCTTCCTTAGTTGTGCCTGACAGCTTCTATCAGCCAATTGGAATTAAAGTAGGAAAAATATGATTGGCTGATTGAATCAGCCAATCAGATTCAAGTTCAATCCGATTGGTTGGTAAGGTAATAGAGCTGTTAACTTTTTTAATTTAGATTAGGGTAGGGAAATTTTTTTATTTTGGGGGGCTTTATTTTATTAGGGGGCTTAGAATAGGTGTAATTAGCTTACAATTCTTGTAATCTTTTTTATTTTTTGTAATTTAGTGGGGTTTTTTTTGTAATTTAGTTTAGTTTATTTAATTGTATTTTAGTTTAGATATTTGTAGTTTATTTAAATTATTGATAGTGTAGGTGTATTTGTAACTTAGGTTAGGATTTATTTTACAGGTAAATTGGTAATTATTTTAACTAGGTAGCTATTAAAAAGTTATAAACTATTTAATAGCTATTGTACCTAGTTAAAATAAATACCAAGTTACCAGTAAAATAAATATAAACCCTAAAATAGCTACAATTTAATTATTAATTACATTGTAGCTATCTTAGGGTTTATTGTATAGGTAAGTATTTAGATTTAAATAGGAATATTTTAATTAATAATATTAATTAGATTTATTTTAATAAGAATTTAGTTAGGGATGTTAGAGTTAGATAGGGTCATACTTATATATATATATATATATATATATATATATATATATATATATATATATATATATATATATATATATATAAAATAACGATATTAACTATATTAACCCTAATCCTAATATAATTACGGTTAATATAGTTAATATATATATATATAATATAATAACTATTAATAACTATATTAACTATATTAACCCTAATATAATTAGGGTTAATATAGTTAATGTAGCTGGCGGCGGTGTAGGGGGATTAGATTAGGGGTTAATCTATTTAATATAGGTTGCGGCGGTGTAGGGGGATTAGATTAGGAGTTAATCTATTTAATATAGGTGGCGGCGGTGTAGGGGGATTTAGATTAGATGCAAAAGAGCTGATTACTTTGTGACAATGCCCCGCAAAAAGCCCTTTTAAGGGCTGGCAATAGAGCTGTTACTTTGGGGCAATGTTACGCAAAAGGCCCTTTTAAGGGCTGATAATAGAGGTGATTACTTTAGAGGGATTAGATTAGGGGTTAATGTATTTAATATAGCTGGCGGCGGGGTAGGGGGATTAGATTAGGGGTTAATACATTTAATATAGCTGGCGGCGGTGTAGGGGGATTAGATTAGGGGTTAATACATTTAATATAGCTGGCGGCGGGGTAGGGTGATTAGATTAGGGGTTAATAATTTTAATATAGCTGGCGGCGGTGTAAGGGGCTCACATTAGGGGGCAGTTTAATGTAGGTGGCGGAGGTGTACGGGGCTCATATTAGGGGTTAGTTTCATGTAGGTGGCGGCGGGGTAGGAGCTCACATTAGGGGGTAGTTTAATATAGCTGGCGGCGGGGTAGGAGCTCACATTAGGGGTTAGTTTAATATAGCTGGCGGCGGGGTAGGAGCTCACATTAGGGGGTAGTTAATGTAGGTGGCGGCCGGGTCTGGGAGCGGCGGTTTAGGGGTTAATACATGTTTTATTATTAGGAGAGTGAGGGGGGATAGCAGATAGAGGGTTAGACGTGTCGGGCTATGTTTGGGAGGCGTGTTAGACAGTACGGGAGATTTAATACTTTAGTCAGGTTTTGTAGGCGCCGGCAGTTTCTAAAGTGCCGTAAGTCACTGGCGACTCCAGATATTTGTACTTACGCAGATTTCTGGACATCCCTGGTTTATCCGACTTACAGAACTTTAGCATCTGACGGCGGCGTACATTGGATAGCTCGAGTTGCGAGCTGAAACTACGGGCGGCGGGGGTTCCCTCGCTTGCACCGCAAACTACGATCAATATCGGATCGCACCCAGATGTTGCCTTCTTAAAATGTACCAACACATATTTTGTCACACCCAACTAAAAATGCATGGGTGAAAAAAACATAATTTGTTCAGAATCATATTAAAAACATATTCAGTACTAGCAGATTCAAAGTCAACATTTATATGTAGCTAGGAACTACAACTACATGTATGACATTTACCTACCTATCCCATATTCCCATATACAGTACACACTACCAATATTAGTTCACATATGGCAAAAAGGGAGAAGGGAGTGAGAGAAGTAAAGGGCACGGTAGAGAAGAGAGACACCAAAAGCCGCTAAGAGGACACAATTAGTGAATGCACAATTGCAAACCAAATATGTAAATGATAAATGCTTCTAATGAGACTCTGAAGGCATGACTTTGTCAGTAAGTATTGCTATTGTTTTCTGTTACACTCTTGTAAAACTGTATTCAGTAAAAGTTAATATTTTTTAAAGGAATCATTTACAACTATTGAAAATTATTCTGTATAATGAATTAAGTGCCAAACTGAAACCCCACAAAGAGACTGGTTACTTAAAGAGTCAAAACCTACTTTTTCATGCGAAAAGTAGCATTTATCTAATGACAAAATGGGTGAACACCTTAAAGGGACAATCTGCTCCAAAATTATTTTTGTTTAAAAAGATAAATAATCCCTTAATTACCCATTCCCCAGTTTTGTAAAACCAACACGGTTATATTAATATAGTTTGTACCTCTGTAATAACCTTGTATCTAAGCCTCTGCAAATTGCCCCCTTATCTCAGTGCTACTTACAGACTTGCATTTTAGCAAATTAATGATGTCTCATAAATAACTCCACAGGCGTGAGCACAATGTTATCTATATGGCACACGTGAACTAGCAGTGTCTTATTGTAAAAAGCTATAAAAATGCACTAAGAGGCAGTTAGTAGTGGCTTAAAGACAGGCAAAAACGTAGACGTTTAAGGTTATAAAGTATTTTCATATAACAATGATGGTTGTGCAAAGCTGGGGAACCTGTAGTAAATGTGTTAACTATCTTTGGAGCAGAATGTCCCTTTAAATAGTTAAGATGAATGGCTCATGAAAATAGCCCCAAAATAAAAAAAAAATTATGCTTACCTGATAAATTTCTTTCTCCTGTGGTGTATCCAGTCCACGGGTTCATCCAGTACTTGTGGGATATTCTCCTTCCCAACAAGAAGTTGCAAGAGGACACCCACAGCAGAGCTGTCTATATAGCTCCTCCCCTAACTGCCACCCCCAGTCATTCGACCGAAGACAAGCAAGAAAAAGGAGAAACTATAGGGTGCAGTGGAGACTGTAGTTTAAAAATAAAAAACAGCTGCCTTAAAGTGACAGGGCGGGCCGTGGACTGGATACACCACAAGAGAAAGAAATTTATCAGGTAAGAATACATTTTGTTTTCTCTTGTAAGGTGTATACAGTCCAGGGGTTCATCCATTACTTGTGGGATACCAATACAAAAGCTTTAGGACACGGATGAAGGGAGGGACAAGGCAGGGACTTAAATGGAAGGCACCACTGCCTGCAAGACCTTTCTCCCAAAAATAGCCCCCGAGGAAGCAAAAGTATCAAATTTGTAGAATTTAGAAAAAGTATGAAGCGAAGACCAAGTCGCCGCCTTACAAATCTGTTCAATAGAGGCCTCATTTTTAAAAGCCCATGTGGAAGCTACCGCTCTAGTGGAATGAGCTGTAATTATTTCAGGAGGCTGCTGGCAACCCAGCAGTCTCATAAGCTAAACGGATTATGCTTCTCAGCCAAAAAGAAAGAGAAGATGCCGAAGCCTTTTGGCCTCTCCTCTGTCCTGAGTAGACAACAAAAAATGCAGATGTTTGACGAAAATCCTTAGTAGCTTGTAAATAAAACTTTAAAGCACGAACCACGTCCAGATTGTGTAATAGACGTTCCTTCTTTGAAGAAGGATTAGGACACAGTGACGGAACTACAATCTCCTGATTGATATTCTTATTAGATACCACCTTAGGAAGAAACCCAGGTTTGGTACGCAACACTACCTTATCTGTATGGAATATCAGCTAAGGGGAATCACACTGTAAGGCAGATAACTCTGAAACTCTTCGAGCCAAAGAGATAGCTACCAAAAACAGAACTTTCCAAGATAAAAGCTTGATATCTATGGAATGCAGAGGTTCAAACGGAATCCCTTGAAGAACTTTAAGAACTAAATTTAAACTCCATGGCGGAGCAACAGGTTTAAACACAGGCTTGATTCTAACTAAAGCCTGACAAAACGCCTGAACGTCTGGAAAATCTGCCAGACGCTTGTGTAGAAGAATAGACAGAGCAGAAATCTGTCCCTTTAAAGAACTAGCTGACAATCCCTTCTCCAATCCTTCTTGGAGAAAGGATAATATCCTAGGAATTCTGACTTTACTCCATAAGTAACTCTTGGATTCACACCAATGAAGATATTTACACCATATCTTATGATAGATTTTCCTGGTTTTGTGCAGAAATAACCCCTTTGAAATGATTCTCAGATGCCAGAGGACTCTTCTAGGGAAGCTGGATGTCTCAGTCTGTATTAAAACTGCGCAGTTAGAGTGCTAAAATAGGCCCCTCCCACCATGTACTGGATGTCAGAGGGGCCTTAAGAAAATACTCCTGGGAGTATCTGACTAGCCATAGGGAAACTAGGCCCCAAATAAAGACTTATCTCCCTCAGAGAAAAAACGTCCTATTTATGAAATCATGTAAACGTTTTGTCACTAAGCAATATGAATATTAACATGAGTATTACCCCGTTATGTAAGCATGATCCCAGTTGCTGTTAAATCACTGCATCAGGCTTACCTCAAATACACAAGGCTCTGTCAGCATTTTCAAGAACTTATTCCTCTCTGTAGAAATAAAAATACTGAACATACCTCAAAGCAGGTAATCTGCAGACCGTTCCCCCAAATGAAGTTTTCCCATATTCATCAGTTATGTGTGAGAACAGCAATGGACCTTAGTTACAAACCGCTAAGATCATCAAATCTCCAGGCAGAATTCTTCTCAAAATTGCTATCTAAAAAATTGTTAAACCTCCAATGTATATAAAACCATATATCCAAGTATCTCTAAATTCTCCAAGATTCATTTATTCAAAACTATTCTTAAAAGAGGATTTAAAAAATATTCACAGAAGTAGTCTAAGAGAACTTCTTTTTAACATTACAGGAGACAGGATTACTTTGGGAAGGATATACATTTTTTGTTTGTGTTTCGTCTTAAACTATATTTTACTCCCATTCACATGGATGTAAAAAACATAATTTATGCTTACCTGATAAATTCCTTTCTTCTGTTGTGTGATCAGTCCACGGGTCATCATTACTTCTGGGATATAACTCCTCCCCAACAGGAAATGCAAGAGGATTCACCCAGCAGAGCTGCATATAGCTCCTCCCCTCTACGTCAGTCCCAGTCATTCGACCAAGAATCAACGAGAAAGGAGTAACCAAGGGTGAAGTGGTGACTGGAGTATAATTTAAAAGATATTTACCTGCCTTAAAACAGGGCGGGCCGTGGACTGATCACACAACAGAAGAAAGGAATTTATCAGGTAAGCATAAATTATGTTTTCTTCTGTTATGTGTGATCAGTCCACGGGTCATCATTACTTCTGGGATACCAATACCAAAGCAAAAGTACACGGATGACGGGAGGGATAGGCAGGCTCATTATACAGAAGGAACCACTGCCTGAAGAACCTTTCTCCCAAAAATAGCCTCCGAAGAAGCAAAAGTGTCAAATTTGTAAAATTTGGAAAAAGTATGAAGCGAAGACCAAGTTGCAGCCTTGCAAATCTGTTCAACAGAGGCCTCATTCTTAAAGGCCCAAGTGGAAGCCACAGCTCTAGTGGAGTGAGCTGTAATTCTTTCAGGAGGCTGCTGTCCAGCAGTCTCATAGGCTAAACGTATTATGCTACGAAGCCAAAAAGAGAGAGAGGTAGCAGAAGCTTTTTGACCTCTCCTCTGTCCAGAATAAACGACAAACAGGGAAGAAGTTTGGCGAAAATCTTTAGTTGCCTGCAAGTAGAACTTGAGGGCACGAACTACATCCAGATTGTGTAGAAGACGTTCCTTCTTTGAAGAAGGATTTGGACACAAGGATGGAACAACAATCTCTTGATTGATATTCCTGTTAGTGACTACCTTAGGTAAGAACCCAGGTTTAGTACGCAGAACTACCTTGTCTGAGTGAAAAATCAGATAAGGAGAATCACAATGTAAAGCTGATAACTCAGAGACTCTTCGAGCCGAGGAAATAGCCATTAAAAACAGAACTTTCCAAGATAACAATTTTATATCAATGGAATGAAGGGGTTCAAACGGAACACCCTGTAAAACGTTAAGAACTAAGTTTAAACTCCATGGCGGAGCAACAGCTTTAAACACAGGCTTGATCCTAGCTAAAGCCTGACAAAAGGCCTGGACGTCTGGATTTTCTGACAGACGCCTGTGTAACAAGATGGACAGAGCTGAAATCTGTCCCTTTAATGAACTAGCTGATAAACCCTTTTCTAAACCTTCTTGTAGAAAGGACAATATCCTAGGGATCCTAACCTTACTCCAGGAGTAACGTTTGGATTCGCACCAGTATAGGTATTTACGCCATATTTTATGGTAAATCTTTCTGGTAACAGGCTTCCTAGCCTGTATCAGGGTATCAATAACCGACTCAGAAAAACCACGTTTTGATAAAATCAAGCGTTCAATTTCCAAGCAGTCAGCTTCAGAGAAGTTAGATTTTGATGTTTGAATGGACCCTGTATCAGAAGGTCCTGTCTTAGAGGTAGAGACCAAGGCGGACAGGATGACATGTCCACTAGATCTGCATACCAAGTCCTGCGTGGCCATGCAGGCGCTATTAGAATCACTGATGCTCTCTCCTGTTTGATTTTGGCAATCAATCGAGGAAGCAGCGGGAAGGGTGGAAACACATAAGCCATCCCGAAGTTCCAAGGTGCTGTCAAAGCATCTATCAGAACCGCTCCCGGATCCCTGGATCTGGACCCGTAGTGAGGAAGTTTGGCGTTCTGGCGAGACGCCATGAGATCTATCTCTGGTTTGCCCCAACGTCGAAGTATTTGGGCAAAGACCTCCGGATGAAGTTCCCACTCCCCCGGATGAAAAGTCTGGCGACTCAAAAAATCCGCCTCCCAGTTCTCCACTCCCGGGATGTGGATTGCTGACAGGTGGCAAGAGTGAGACTCTGCCCAGCGAATTATCTTTGATACTTCCATCATTGCTAGGGAGCTTCTTGTCCCTCCCTGATGGTTGATGTAAGCTACAGTCGTGATGTTGTCCGACTGAAACCTGATGAACCCCCGAGTTGTTAATTGGGGCCAAGCCAGAAGGGCATTGAGAACTGCTCTCAATTCCAGAATGTTTATTGGAAGGAGACTCTCCTCCTGATTCCATAGTCCCTGAGCCTTCAGAGAATTCCAGACAGCGCCCCAACCTAGTAGGCTGGCGTCTGTTGTTACAATTGTCCAGTCTGGCCTGCTGAATGGCATCCCCCTGGACAGGTGTGGCCGATAAAGCCACCATAGAAGAGAATTTCTGGTCTCTTGATTCAGATTCAGAGTAGGGGACAAATCTGAGTAATCCCCATTCCACTGACTTAGCATGCACAATTGCAGCGGTCTGAGGTGTAGGCGTGCAAAAGGTACTATGTCCATTGCCGCTACCATTAAGCCGATCACCTCCATGCATTGAGCTACTGACGGGTGTTGAATGGAATGAAGGACACGGCATGCATTTAGAAGCTTTGTTAACCTGTCTTCTGTCAGGTAAATCTTCATTTCTACAGAATCTATAAGAGTCCCCAAGAATGGAACTCTTGTGAGAGGAAAAAGAGAACTCTTCTTTTCGTTCACTTTCCATCCATGCGACCTTAGAAATGCCAGAACTAACTCTGTATGAGACTTGGCAGTTTGAAAGCTTGAAGCTTGTATTAGAATGTCGTCTAGATACGGAGCTACCGAAATCCCTCGCGGTCTTAGTACCGCCAGAAGGGCACCCAGAACCTTTGTGAAGATTCTTGGAGCCGTAGCCAATCCGAATGGAAGAGCTACAAACTGGTAGTGCCTGTCTAAGAAGGCAAACCTTAGGTACCGGTGATGATCTTTGTGAATCGGTATGTGAAGGTAAGCATCTTTTAAATCCACTGTGGTCATGTACTGACCCTTTTGGATCATGGGTAAGATTGTCCGAATAGTTTCCATTTTGAACGATGGAACTCTTAGGAATTTGTTTAGAATCTTTAAATCTAAGATTGGCCTGAAAGTTCCCTCTTTTTTGGGAACCACAAACAGGTTTGAGTAGAACCCTTGTCCTTGTTCCGACCTCGGAACCGGATGGATCACTCCCATTAATAACAGATCTTGTACACAGCGTAGAAACGCTTCTTTCTTTATCTGGTTTGTTGACAACCTTGACAGATGAAATCTCCCTCTTGGGGGAGATAATTTGAAGTCTAGAAGGTATCCCTGAGATATGATCTCTAGCGCCCAGGGATCCTGAACATCTCTTGCCCAGGCCTGGGCGAAGAGAGAAAGTCTGCCCCCCACTAGATCCGGTCCCGGATCGAGGGCTCTCGGTTCATGCTGTCTTTGGGGCAGCAGCAGGTTTCCTGGCCTGCTTGCCCTTGTTCCAGGACTGGTTAGGTTTCCAGCCTTGCCTGTAACGAGCAACAGCTCCCTCCTGTTTTGGTGCAGTGGAGGTTGATGCTGCTCCTGTTTTGAAATTCCGAAAGGGACGAAAATTAGACTGTCTAGCCTTAGCTTTGGCTTTGTCTTGAGGTAGGGCGTGGCCCTTACCTCCTGTAATGTCAGCGATAATTTCTTTCAAACCGGGCCCAAATAAAGACTGCCCCTTGAAAGGTATATTAAGTAATTTGGACTTAGAAGTAACATCAGCTGACCAGGATTTTAGCCACAGCGCCCTACGTGCCTGGATGGCGAATCCTGAGTTCTTAGCCGTAAGTTTGGTTAAATGTACTACGGCCTCCGAAATGAATGAATTAGCTAGTTTAAGGACTCTAAGCCTGTCCGTAATGTCGTCTAGCGTAGATGAACTAAGGTTCTCTTCCAGAGACTCAATCCAAAATGCTGCCGCAGCCGTAATCGGCGCGATACATGCAAGGGGTTGCAATATAAAACCTTGTTGAACAAACATTTTCTTAAGGTAACCCTCTAATTTTTTATCCATTGGATCTGAAAAAGCACAGCTATCCTCCACCGGGATAGTGGTACGCTTAGCTAAAGTAGAAACTGCTCCCTCCACCTTAGGGACCGTTTGCCATAAGTCCCGAGTGGTGGCGTCTATTGGAAACATCTTTCTAAATATTGGAGGGGGTGAGAACGGCACACCGGGTCTATCCCACTCCTTAGTAACAATTTCAGTTAGTCTCTTAGGTATAGGAAAAACGTCAGTACTCGCCGGTACCGCAAAGTATTTATCCAACCTACACAATTTCTCTGGTATTGCAACGGTGTTACAATCATTGAGAGCTGCTAAAACCTCCCCTAGTAATACACGGAGGTTCTCCAATTTAAATTTAAAATTTGAAATATCTGAATCCAATCTGTTTGGATCAGAACCGTCACCCACAGAATGAAGCTCTCCGTCCTCATGCTCTGCAAGCTGTGACGCAGTATCAGACATGACCCTAGTATTGTCAGCGCACTCTGTTCTCACCCCAGAGTGATCACGCTTGCCTCTTAGTTCTGGTAATTTAGACAAAACTTCAGTCATAACAGTAGCCATATCTTGTAATGTTATCTGTAATGGTCGCCCAGATGTACTAGGCGCCATAATATCACGCACCTCCCGGGCGGGAGATGCAGGTACTGCCGCGTGAGGCGAGTTAGTCGGCATAACTCTCCCCTCGCTGTTTGGTGAAATTTGTTCAAATTGTACAGATTGACTTTTATTTAAAGTAGCATCAATACAGTTAGTACATAAATTTCTATTGGGCTCCACCTTGGCATTGGAACAAATGACACAGATATCTTCCTCTGAGTCAGACATGTTTAACACACTAGCAATAAACTTGCAACTTGGTTATAATCTTTTTTAGCAAAAACGTACTGTGCCTCAAAGAGGTACTAAACGATTAAATGACAGTTGAAATAATGAACTGAAAAACAGTTATAGCATCAAACTTTAAAACAACACAACTTTTAGTAAAGGTTTGTTCCCATTAGTAAAATAACAATAATTAAATTTGACATAAAAAATTACAGAGCAACGTTTTTATTCACAGTCAATATAAAATTCTCACAGCTCTGCTGAGAGAATCTACCTCCCTCCAAAGAAGTTTGAAGACCCCTGAGATCTGTCAGAGATGAACCGGATCATGCAGGAAATATAAGAGTAGCTGACTGGAAATTTTTGATGCGTAGCAAAGAGCGCCAAAAACGGCCCCTCCCTCTCACACACAGCAGTGAAGAGAAACGAAACTGTCACAATTAAAAGCAAACAACTGCCAAGTGGAAAATAATGCCCAAATATTTATTCACTCAGTACCTCAGAAATGTAAACGATTCTACATTCCAGCAAAAACGTTTAACATGATAAATACTTATTAAAAGGATTAGTGACTTTTAACAGAGTAGTTCCGGTGAAATACCATCCCCAGAATACTGAAATGTATACATACATGTCATTATAACGGTATGGCAGGATTTTCTCATCAATTCCATTCAGAAAATAAAAACTGCTACATACCTCAATGCAGATTCATCTGCCCGCTGTCCCCTGATCTGAAGCTTTTACCTCCCTCAGATGGCCGAGAACAGCAATATGATCTTAACTACTCCGGTTAAAATCATAGTAAAAAACTCTGGTAGATTCTTCCTCAAACTCTGCCAGAGAAGTAATAACACGCTCCGGTGCTATTGTAAAATAACAAACTTTTGATTGAAGTCATAAAAACTAAGTATAATCACCATAGTCCTCTCACACATCCTATCTAGTCGTTGGGTGCAAGAGAATGACTGGGACTGACGTAGAGGGGAGGAGCTATATGCAGCTCTGCTGGGTGAATCCTCTTGCATTTCCTGTTGGGGAGGAGTTATATCCCAGAAGTAATGATGACCCGTGGACTGATCACACATAACAGAAGAAAAGGGGGCAAAATTTGTATCCCAGTGAAAAATAAATGCTATTTGTTAAATCAGTACCCAGGTCACAGCTGTAAATTTTGAAAATAGATTTTTTAATTTTAAAGTGATTTCTCAAGCTCTGATCAGCACGTTACCAACTTCAGTTCAGATATAACTATTTAGAGCAAAATACGCCACTTAGAGGGGATTTTGTATAAACTAAAGACACACAAAAACTCTAAAGGTTTATGCTGTGATTGGTATTTACCGACTTACTAATGTCTCTGTCAAAAAAAGAAATCTTTAGGTCCTGAGCTCATTAGGCCAAGTAAATGGAACAACATTTAATAATGTGCATTTGGTTAATTCACAGCACTAAAGAGAAATCAATACTAGATTGTAATGATGCTGCACAGGAACCAGTTTAACCTGATGATCAAAAGGGAAAAACCTATGACAGTTTCTGCTAGGGCAGATCCACAGATGGTATATTCTAATTATCAGTATTATTCAAGCATACATGTAGCTATTAAACTAAACTAAGCATACAGCACTCATAAACAAGCTGTCATAGACGCTTAAAGCAACATCTACTTTACTTTTAAAATATACTTTAACACAACTGTGAAAATAATCTGGTTCCATAGGACACAAAATAGAAATTAAAGAGACATTAAACACTAAATAAATGCTAGATAGAATGATGCATTCAAAGAAAAGATTTGTCTGAGAATAACATATAGATGTATTTTTTAGTTTTATTAGCTGTTTAAATGTTGACAAAAAAAGGGGTAACATTGTAGTGTCTATAAAACAATGGGAGCTGCCATGTTGTAACTTAGGTTACCTTCTCTGCTGTGGCCAATTAGGGACAGTTATAAATAGGTCACTAGAGTGTGCAGCCAAATATAACAGTGCTCTGCACTTCCACTTCTAACACAAACTGAAAAGCTCACAATTTCAGAATGTAATTACAGGAAAGGGGTGCAAAATAAATAATGCAATTATATTGTATAGTTTGCTATATATATATATATATATATATATATATATATATATATATATATATATATATATATATATATATATATATATATATCATTTTATATTACCATTTCAAAGTGTTTAATGTCCCTTTAACCCTGTATGATTATTAGATTTGGAGCTGTGTCACACAACAGAAAGTTAAATGCAATATATGTGATAATATTTGCAAAATACAATTATTTTAGAAAAAAAAAGTTATCAAAACCTTTTTTTTTCTCTAAGAAAACAAAAAGTACATATATCAAATTTAAATAACAATGGGGAAAGAATGGCTACAAGTAAAAGGGAGCAGCAATTCAAAATTAATCTTTCTTGATTCAGAAAGAGCATACAACTTTAAAGTTTACATTGATTATACAATTTGCTTAATTCTCTTGGCATCTTTTGTTGAAAAAACATACCTTGGTAGGCTCAGTAGCACTGCACTACTGGGAGCTAGCTGTTGTTTGGTGGCTGAACATACAACCCAAGCTCCCATTAATGCACTTTTGCTCCTTCAACAAAGGATGATGAAAGAATGAAGCACATTTTATAATAGAAGTACATTGGAAAGTTGTTTTAAAATTGCATGATTTATTTAAATCACTTACAGCTAGATTACAAGTTTTTTTTGTATGTTTTTTAAAAAAAAAATATTTGTTTATTCCATAACAAAAATGAACATTACTTAACATGTATCAGTTTGCGCCTCGCAGGGCCATTTTAAAGTATACAAAAGAAAAGATAAATTAATTATATTAGTTTTCCACAAGTTCAAATTGTTATGAGTTTTTCTTTTTATCATAAATACAAAGAAAAAAGGAAAAAAGGAAAGAAAAAACAAAACAACAACACACAAACCTCCCTCCCCCCCCCCCCCGATATTAAAGGGCCACTAAACCCAAAATCTTTCTTTCATGATTCAAATAGAGAATAGAAATTTAAACAACATTACTATTTACTTCTATTATTTATTTTGCTTAATTTTTTAGAGATCCTTAGTTGAAGAAAAAGCAATACACATGGTGAGCCAATCACACAAGGCTTCTATGTGCAGCAACCAATCTGCAGCTACTGAGCATATCTAGATATGCTTTTCAGCAAAGAATATCAAGAGAATAAAACAAAATAGATAATATAAGTAAATTAGAAAGATGTTTAAAATTACATTCTCTTTCTAAATTATGAAAGAAAAAATGTGGGTTTCATGGCCCTTTAACCCCTTAATGACAACTGACGTACCCGGTACGTCATGCATTAACAAGCAGTTAATGACAATGGACGTACCTGGTACGTCAGTTGTCTAACAGAGTGCTGGAAGTGATCACAATCACTTCCAGCAGTTCTGAGGGTATTGCAGTGATGCCTCGATATGGAGGCATCCTGCAATACCCCTTTACAAGCCTCTGATGCAGAGAGAGCCAACGCAAACACTGCAGAAATGTAAAAAACATAATTTATGTAAGAACTTACCTGATAAATTCATTTCTTTCATATTAGCAAGAGTCCATGAGCTAGTGACGTATGGGATATACATTCCTACCAGGAGGGGCAAAGTTTCCCAAACCTTAAAATGCCTATAAATACACCCCTCACCACACCCACAATTCAGTTTAACGAATAGCCAAGAAGTGGGGTGATAAGAAAAAAGTGCGAAAGCATATAAAATAAGGAATTGGAATAATTGTGCTTTATACAAAAAAATCAAAACCACCACAAAAAAGGGCGGGCCTCATGGACTCTTGCTAATATGAAAGAAATGAATTTATCAGGTAAGTTCTTACATAAATTATGTTTTCTTTCATGTAATTAGCAAGAGTCCATGAGCTAGTGACGTATGGGATAATGATTACCCAAGATGTGGATCTTTCCACACAAGAGTCACTAGAGAGGGAGGGATAAAATAAAGACAGCCAATTCCTGCTGAAAATAATCCACACCCAGAATAAAATTTTAATGAAAAAACATAAGCAGAAGATTCAAACTGAAACCACTGCCTGAAGTACGTTTCTACCAAAAACTGCTTCAGAAGAAGAAAACACATCAAAATGGTAGAATTTAGTAAAAGTATGCAAAGAGGACCAAGTTGCTGTTTTGCAAATCTGATCAACCGAAGCTTCATTCTTAAACGCCCAGGAAGTAGAAACTGACCTAGTAGAATGAGCTGTAATCCTTTGAGGCGGAGTGTTACCCGACTCAACATAGGCATGATGAAAATAAAGATTTCAACCAAGATGCCAAAGAAATGGCAGAAGCTTTCTGGTCTTTTCTAGAACCGGAAAAGATGACAAATAGACTAGAAGTCTTTCGAAAAGACTTAGTAGCTTCAACATAATATTACAAAGCTCTAACAGCATCCAAAGAATGCAATGATTTCTCCTTAGAATTCATAGGATTAGGACATAATGAAGGAACCACAATTTCTCTACTAATGTTGTTAGAATTCACAACCTTAGGTAAAAAATTCAAAATAAGTTCGCAGCACCGCCTTATCCTGATGCAAAATCAGAAAAGGAGACTCACAAAAAAGAGTAGATAATTCAGAGACTCTTCTGGCAGAAGAGATGGCCAAAAGAAACAAAACTTTCCAAGAAAGTAATATAACGACCAAAGAATGCATGGGTTCAAAAGGAGAAGCTTGAAGAGCCCCCAGAACCAAATTCAAACTCCAAAGAGGAGAAATTGACTTAATGACAAGTTTTATACGAACCAAAGCTTGTACAAAACAATGAATATCAGGAAGATTAGCAATCCTTCTGTGAAAAAGAACAGAAAGAGGTTTGCGGACAAACCTTTATCTAAACCATCCTGAAGAAATATAAGTCTTCCAGACTCTATAATATATCTCTCTAGATACAGATTTACGAGCCTGTCACATAGTATCAATCACAGAGTCAGAGAAACCTCTTTGACCAAGAATCAAGCGTTCAAACTCCACACCTTAAAATTAAGGTTTTGAGATCCTGATGGAAAAAAGAACCTTGAGACAGAAAGACTGGTCTTAACGGAAGAGTCCACAGCTGGCAAGAGGCCATCCGGACAAGATCCGCATACCAAAACCTGTGAGGCCATGCTGGAGCTACCAGCAGGACAAACGAGCATTCCTTTAGAATATTAGAGAATACCCTTGGAAGAAGAACTAGAGGCGGAAAGATATAGGCAGGATGACACTTGTAAGGAAGAGATAATGCATCCACTGCCTCCGCCCGAGGATCCCTGGATCCGGACAGATACCAGGGAAGTTTCTTGTTTAGATGAGAAGCCATCAGATCTATTTCTGAGAGTTCCCACATTTGAACAATCTGAGGAAATACCTCTGGGTGAAGACCATTCGCCCAGGTGCAACGTTTGGCGACTGAGATAATCCGCTTTCCAATTGTCCATACCTGGGATATGAACCGCAGAGATTAGACAGGAGCTGGATTCCGCCCAAACCAAAATGCGAGATACTTCTTTCAGAGCCAGAGGACTGTGAGTCCCTCCTTGATGATTGATGTATGCCACAGTTGTGACATTGTCTATCTGAAAACAAATGAACAACTCTCTCTTCAGAAGAGGCCAAGACTGAAGAGCTCTGAAATTGCACGGAGTTCCAAAATATTGATCGGAAATCTCACCTCCTGAGATACCCAAACCCCTTGTGCCGTCAGATACCCCCACACAGCTCCCCAACCTGTAAGACTTGCATCTGTTGAGATTATAGTCCAGGTCGGAAGAACAAAGAAGCCCCCTGAACTAAACGATGGTGATCTGCCCACCATGTCAGAGAGTGTCGTATAATCGGTTTAAAGATATTAATTGAGATATCTTTGAGTAATCCCTGCACCATTGGTTAAGCATACAGAGCTGAAGAGGTCGCATGTGAAAACGAGCAAAGGAGATCGCATCTGATGCGGCAGTCCTAAGACCTAAAATTTCCATGCATAAGGCTACCAAAGGGAATTATTGTGACTGAAGGTTTTGACAAGCTGATATCAATGTTAAACTTCTCTTGTCTGACAAGGACAGAGTCCTAGACACTGAATCTATTCTAGAAACCTAAAAAGGTTACACTTGTCTGAGGAATCAATGAACTGATTGGTAAATTGATCCTCCAACCATGAACTTGAAGAAACAACACAAGTCGATTCGTATGAGATTCTTCGAAAATGAGAAGACTGAGCAAGTACCCAGATATTGTCCAATAAGGAAATACCAAAAAACCCTGTTCTCTGATTACAGAAAGAAGGGCACCGAGAACCTTTGAAAAAAATTCTTGGAACTGAGGCTAGGCCAAACGGTAGAGCCACAAAACTGGTAATGCTTGTCTAAAAAGAGAATCTCAGACACTAAAAGTGATCTGGATGAATCGGAATATGTAGATACACATCCTGTAAATCTATTGTAGACATATAATGCCCTTGCTAAACAAAAGGCAGGACAGTCCTACAGTAACCATCTTGAATGTTGGTATCCTTACATAACGATTCAATATTGATAGATCCGGAACTGGTCTGAAGGAATTGACCTTCTTTGGTACAATGAAGAGATAAAATAAAACCCCAGCCCCTGTTCCAGAACTGGAACTGGCATAATTACTCCAGCCAACTCTAGATCTGAAACACATTTCAGAAATGCTGAGCCTTTGCTGTGTTAACTGGGACACGGGAAAGAAAAAAATCTCTTAGCAGGAGGCCTTAACTGAAGCCAATTCTGTACCTTTCTGAAACAATGTTCTGAAACCAGAAATTGAGAACGGAATTGATCAAAATATCTTTGAAGAAAACGTAATCTGCCCCATACCAGCTGAGCTGGAATAAGGTCCGCACCTTCATGGGTACTTAGGAGCTGGCTATAGGTTTTCTAAAATGCTTGGATATATTCCAAACTGGAAATAGTTTCCAAACTGATACCGCTCCTGAGAATGAAGGATCAGGCTTTTGTTCCTTATTGTGAGGAAAGGAACAAAATGATTATTAGACCTAAATTTACCTTAGATTTTTTATCCTTTGGAAAAAAAGTTCCCTTCCTTCCAGAAACAGTTGAAATAATAATTTATTACCCTGGAAAGAAAGGGAAAGCAAAGTTGACTTAGAAGACATATCAGTATTCCAAGTTTAATCCATAAAGCTTTTCTAGCTAAAATAGCTAGAGACATATACCTGACATCAACTCTAATGATATCAAAAGATGGTATCACCAATAAAATTATTAGCATGTTATAGAATAATAATAATGCTATAAAATTATGATCTGTTACTTGTTGCGCTAAAGCTTCTAACCAAAAAGTTGAAGCTGCAGCAACATCCGCTAAAAATATAGCAAGTCTAAGAAGATTACCTGAACATAAGTAAGCTTTTCTTAGAAAGGATTCAATTTTCCTATCTAAAGGATCCTTAAATGAATTACTATCTGCCGTAGGAATAGTAGCACATTTAGCAGGAGTAGAGACAGCCCCATAACCTTAGGGATTTTGTCCCAAAAAAACTCTAATCTGTCAGATGGCACAGGATATAATTGCTTAAACGTTTAGAAGGAGTAAAAGAATTGCCCAAATTATTCCATTCCCTGGAAATTACTTCAGAAATAGCATCAGGGAGATTAAACACTTCTGGAATAACTACAGGAGATTTAAAAACCTTATTTAAACGTTTAGATTTAGAATCAAGAGGACCAGAATCCTCTATTTCTAATGCAATTAATACTTCTTTAAATAAAGAACGAATAAATTCCATCTTGAACAAATACAAAGATTTAACAGCATCAACCTCTGAGACAGAAACCTCTGAACCAGAAGAACCATTATCAGTATCAGAATGATGATGTTCATTTAAAAATTCATCTGAAAAAAGAGAAGTTTTAAAAGACTTTTATGTAAACTAGAAGGAGAAATAACAGACATAGCCTTCTTAATGGATTTAAAAAATAAAATCTCTTATGTTTATCAGGAACACTCTGAAAATTAGATGTTGACGGAACAGCAACAGGTAATGTAACAGTACTAAAGGAAATTTTATCTGCATTAATAAGTTTGTCATGACATGCAATACAAACAACAGCTGGAGAAACAGATACCAAAAATTATAGCAGATACACTTAGCTTGGTAGCTCCAGCAGTAGACAGCGATTTTCCTGTAGTATCTTCTGACTCAGATGCAACGTGAGACATCTTGCAATATGTAAGAGAAAAAACAACATATAAAGCAAAATTGATCAAATTCCTTAAATGACAGTTTCAGGAATGGGAAAAAATGCCAAAGAACAAGTTTCTAGCAACCAGAAGCACTGAAAAAATAAGACTTAAATAATGTGGAGACAAAAGCGACGCCCTTATTTTTTAGCGCCAAATAAGACGCCCACATTATTTGGCGCCTAAATGCTTTTGGCGCCAAAAATGACGCCACATCCGGAACGCCGACATTTTTGGCGCAAAATAACGTCAAAAAATGACGCAACTTCCGGCGACACGTATGACGCCGGAAACGGAAAAGAATTTTTGCGCCAAAAAAGTCCGCGCCAAGAATGACGCAATAAAATGAAGCATTTTCAGCCCCCGCGAGCCTAACAGCCCACAGGAAAAAAAGAGTCAAATTTTTGAAGGTAAGAAAAAATGATTAATTCAAATGCATTATCCCAAATATGAAACTGACTGTCTGAAAAAACAGAATTTATGTTTACCTGATAAATTACTTTCTCCAACGGTGTGTCCGGTCCACGGCGTCATCCTTACTTGTGGGATATTCTCTTCCCCAACAGGAAATGGCAAAGAGCCCAGCAAAGCTGGTCACATGATCCCTCCTAGGCTCCGCCTTCCCCAGTCATTCGACCGACGTAAAGGAGGAATATTTGCATAGGAGAAATCATATGATACCGTGGTGACTGTAGTTAAAGAAAATAAATTATCAGACCTGATTAAAAAACCAGGGCGGGCCGTGGACCGGACACACCGTTGGAGAAAGTAATTTATCAGGTAAACATAAATTCTGTTTTCTCAAACATAGGTGTGTCCGGTCCACGGCGTCATCCTTACTTGTGGGAACCAATACCAAAGCTTTAGGACACGGATGAAGGGAGGGAGCAAATCAGGTCACCTAGATGGAAGGCACCACGGCTTGCAAAACCTTTCTCCCAAAAATAGCCTCAGAAGAAGCAAAAGTATCAAATTTGTAAAATTTAGTAAAAGTGTGCAGTGAAGACCAAGTCGCTGCCTTACATATCTGATCAACAGAAGCCTCGTTCTTGAAGGCCCATGTGGAAGCCACAGCCCTAGTGGAATGAGCTGTGATTCTTTCAGGAGGCTGCCGTCCGGCAGTCTCGTAAGCCAATCTGATGATGCTTTTAAGCCAAAAAGAGAGAGAGGTAGAAGTTGCTTTTTGACCTCTCCTTTTACCAGAATAAACAACAAACAAGGAAGATGTTTGTCTAAAATCCTTTGTAGCATCTAAATAGAATTTTAGAGCACGAACTACGTCCAAATTGTGCAACAAATGTTCCTTCTTTGAAACTGGATTCGGACACAAAGAAGGCACGACTATCTCCTGGTTAATGTTTTTGTTAGAAACAACTTTCGGAAGAAAACCAGGTTTAGTACGCAAAACCACCTTATCTGCATGGAACACCAGATAAGGAGGAGAACACTGCAGAGCAGATAATTCTGAAACTCTTCTAGAAGAAGAAATTGCAACCAAAAACAAAACTTTCCAAGATAATAACTTAATATCAACGGAATGTAAGGGTTCAAACGGAACCCCCTGAAGAACTGAAAGAACTAAATTGAGACTCCAAGGAGGAGTCAAAGGTTTGTAAACAGGCTTGATTCTAACCAGAGCCTGAACAAAGGCTTGAACATCTGGCACAGCTGCCAGCTTTTTGTGAAGTAACACAGACAAGGCAGAAATCTGTCCCTTCAAGGAACTTGCAGATAATCCTTTCTCCAAACCTTCTTGAAGAAAGGATAGAATCTTAGGAATTTTTATCTTGTCCCAAGGGAATCCTTTAGATTCACACCAACAGATATATTTTTTCCATATTTTGTGGTAGATTTTTCTAGTTACAGGCTTTCTGGCCTGAACAAGAGTATCAATGACAGAAACTGAGAACCCTCGCTTTGATAAGATCAAGCGTTCAATCTCCAAGCAGTCAGTTGGAGTGAGACCAGATTCGGATGTTCGAACGGACCTTGAACAAGAAGGTCCCGTCTCAAAGGTAGCTTCCATGGTGGAGCCGATGACATATTCACCAGGTCTGCATACCAAGTCCTGCGTGGCCACGCAGGAGCTATCAAGATCACCGATGCCCTCTCCTGATTGATCCTGGCTACCAGCCTGGGGATGAGAGGAAACGGCGGGAATACATAAGCTAGTTTGAAGGTCCAAGGTGCTACTAGTGCATCTACTAGAGTCGCCTTGGGATCCCTGGATCTGGACCCGTAGCAAGGAACCTTGAAGTTCTGACGAGAGGTCATCAGATCCATGTCTGGAATGCCCCACAACTGAGTAATTTGGGCAAAGATTTCCGGATGGAGTTCCCACTCCCCCGGATGAAATGTCTGACGACTCAGAAAATCCGCTTCCCAATTTTCCACTCCTGGGATGTGGATTGCAGACAAGTGGCAGGAGTGAGTCTCCGCCCATTGAATGATTTTGGTCACTTCTTCCATCGCCAGGGAACTCCTTGTTCCCCCCTGATGGTTGATGTACGCAACAGTCGTCATGTTGTCTGATTGAAACCGTATGAATTTGGCCTTTGCTAGCTGAGGCCAAGCCTTGAGAGCATTGAATATCGCTCTCAGTTCCAGAATATTTATCGGGAGAAGAGATTCTTCCCGAGACCAAAGACCCTGAGCTTTCAGGGGTCCCCAGACCGCGCCCCAGCCCACCAGACTGGCGTCGGTTGTGACAATGACCCACTCTGGTCTGCGGAAGCTCATCCCCTGTGACAGGTTGTCCAGGGACAGCCACCAACGGAGTGAATCTCTGGTCCTCTGATCTACTTGTATCGTCGGAGACAAGTCTGTATAATCCCCATTCCACTGACTGAGCATGCACAGTTGTAATGGTCTTAGATGAATTCGCGCAAAAGGAACTATGTCCATTGCCGCTACCATCAAACCTATTACTTCCATGCACTGCGCTATGGAAGGAAGAGGAACAGAATGAAGTATTTGACAAGAGTTTAGAAGTTTTGATTTTCTGGCCTCTGTCAGAAAAATCCTCATTTCTAAGGAGTCTATTATTGTTCCCAAGAAGGGAACCCTTGTTGACGGAGATAGAGAACTTTTTTCTACGTTCACTTTCCACCCGTGAGATCTGAGAAAGGCCAGGACAATGTCCGTGTGAGCCTTTGCTTGTGGAAGGGACGACGCTTGAATCAGAATGTCGTCCAAGTAAGGTACTACTGCAATGCCCCTTGGTCTTAGCACCGCTAGAAGGGACCCTAGCACCTTTGTGAAAATTCTTGGAGCAGTGGCTAATCCGAACGGAAGTGCCACAAACTGGTAATGCTTGTCCAGAAATGCGAACCTTAGGAACCGATGATGTTCCTTGTGGATAGGAATATGTAGATACACATCCTTTAAATCCACCGTGTTCATGAATTGACCTTCCTGGATGGAAGGAAGAATTGTTCGAATGGTTTCCATTTTGAACTATGGAACCTTGAGAAACTTGTTTAGGATCTTGAGATCTAAGATTGGTCTGAATGTTCCCTCTTTTTTGGGAACTACAAACAGATTGGAGTAGAACCCCATCCCTTGTTCTCCTAATGGAACAGGATGAATCACTCCCATTTTTAACAGGTCTTCTACACAATGTAAGAATGCCTGTTTTTTTATGTGGTCTGAAGACAATTGAGACCTGTGGAACCTCCCCCTCGGGGGAAGCCCCTTGAATTCCAGAAGATAACTTTGGGAGACTATTTCTAGCGCCCAAGGATCCAGAACATCTCTTGCCCAAGCCTGAGCGAAGAGAGAGAGTCTGCCCCCCACCAGATCCGGTCCCGGATCGGGGGCCAACATCTCATGCTGTCTTGGTAGCAGTGGCAGGTTTCTTGGCCTGCTTACCTTTGTTCCAGCCTTGCATTGGCCTCCAGGCTGGCTTGGCTTGAGAAGTATTACCCTCTTGCTTAGAGGACGTAGCACTTGGGGCTGGTCCGTTTCTGCGAAAGGGACGAAAATTAGGTTTATTTTTGGCCTTGAAAGACCTATCCTGAGGAAGGGCGTGGCCCTTGCCCCCAGTGATATCAGAAATAATCTCTTTCAAGTCAGGGCCAAACAGCGTTTTCCCCTTGAAAGGAATGTTAAGCAATTTATTCTTGGAAGACGCATCCGCTGACCAAGATTTTAGCCAAAGCGCTCTGCGCGCCACAATAGCAAACCCAGAATTTTTCGCCGCTAATCTAGCCAATTGCAAAGTGGCGTCTAGGGTGAAAGAGTTAGCCAATTTGAGAGCATGAATTCTGTCCAAAATCTCCTCATAAGAAGAATCTTTATTGAGTGCCTTTTCTAGTTCATCGAACCAGAAACACGCTGCTGTAGTGACAGGAACAATGCATGAAATTGGTTGTAGAAGGTAACCTTGCTGAACAAACATCTTTTTAAGCAAACCCTCTAATTTTTTATCCATAGGATCTTTGAAAGCACAACTATCTTCTATGGGTATAGTGGTGCGTTTGTTTAGAGTAGAAACCGCCCCCTCGACCTTGGGGACTGTCTGCCATAAGTCCTTTCTGGGGTCGACCATAGGAAACAATTTCTTAAATATAGGGGGAGGGACGAAAGGTATGCCGGGCCTTTCCCATTCTTTGTTTACAATGTCCGCCACCCGCTTGGGTATAGGAAAAGCTTCGGGGGGCCCCGGGACCTCTAGGAACTTGTCCATTTTACATAATTTCTCTGGAATGACCAAATTCTCACAATCATCCAGAGTAGATAACACCTCCTTAAGCAGGGCGCGGAGATGTTCCAATTTAAATTTGAATGTAATTACATCAGGTTCAGCTTGTTGAGAAATTTTCCCTGAATCTGAAATTTCTCCCTCAGACAAAACCTCCCTGGCCCCCTCAGATTGGTGTAGGGGCACTTCAGAACCAATATCATCAGCGTCCTCATGCTCTTCAGTATTTTCTAAAACAGAGCAGTCGCGCTTTCGCTGATAAGTGGGCATTTTGGCTAAAATGTTTTTGATAGAATTATCCATTACAGCCGTTAATTGTTGCATAGTAAGGAGTATTGGCGCACTAGATGTACTAGGGGCCTCCTGTGTGGGCAAGACTGGTGTAGACGAAGGAGGGGATGATGCAGTACCATGCTTACTCCCCTCACTTGAGGAATCATCTTGGGCATCATTTTCTCTAAATTTTGTGTCACATAAATCACATCTATTTAAATGAGAAGGAACCTTGGCTTCCCCACATACAGAACACAGTCTATCTGGTAGTTCAGACATGTTAAACAGGCATAAACTTGATAACAAAGTACAAAAAACGTTTTAAAATAAAACCGTTACTGTCACTTTAAATTTTAAACTGAACACACTTTATTACTGCAAATGTGAAAAAGTATGAAGGAATTGTTCAAAATTCACCAAAATTTCACCACAGTGTCTTAAAGCCTTAAAAGTATTGCACACCAAATTTGAAAGCTTTAACTCTTAAAATAACGGAACCGGAGCCGTTTTTATATTTAACCCCTTTACAGTCCCTGGTATCTGCTTTGCTGAGACCCAACCAAGCCCAAAGGGGAATACGATACCAAATGACGCCTTCAGAAAGTCTTTTCTATGTATCAGAGCTCCTCACACATGCATCTGCATGTCATGCTTCCCAAAAACAAGTGCGCAATAGAGGCGCGAAAATGAGGCTCTGCCTATGATTAGGGAAAGCCCCTAGAGAATAAGGTGTCCAATACAGTGCCTGCCGGTTATTTTACATAATTCCCAAGAATAAAATAATTCCTCAAAGCTATGAAGTATTAAAATATGCTTATATATCAATCGTTTTAGCCCAGAAAATGTCTACAGTCTTAAAAGCCCTTGTGAAGCCCTTTTTTTTTCTTATGTAATAAAAATGGCTTACCGGATCCCATAGGGAAAATGACAGCTTCCAGCATTACATCGTCTTGTTAGAAATGTGTCATACCTCAAGCAGCAAAAGTCTGCTCACTGTTTCCCCCAACTGAAGTTAATTCCTCTCAACAGTCCTGTGTGGAAACAGCCATCGATTTTAGTAACGGTTGCTAAAATCATTTTCCTCTTACAAACAGAAATCTTCATCACCTTTCTGTTTCAGAGTAAATAGTACATACCAGCACTATTTTAAAATAACAAACTCTTGATTGAATAATAAAAACTACAGTTAAACACCAAAAAACTCTAAGCCATCTCCGTGGAGATGTTGCCTGTACAACGGCAAAGAGAATGACTGGGGAAGGCGGAGCCTAGGAGGGATCATGTGACCAGCTTTGCTGGGCTCTTTGCCATTTCCTGTTGGGGAAGAGAATATCCCACAAGTAAGGATGACGCCGTGGACCGGACACACCTATGTTGGAGAAATAAGGAAAGTTGAACATTCTGAGTCAAGGCAAATAAATGTTTGAATACATATATTTAGAACTTTGTTTATAAAGTGCCCAACCATAGCTTAGAGTGTCACAGAAAATAAGATTTACTTACCCCAGGACACTCATCTACATGTTTGTAGAAAGCCAAACCAGTACTGAAACGAGAATCAGCAGAGGTAATGGTATATATATAAGAGTATATCGTCGATCTGAAAAGGGAGGTAAGAGATGAATCTCTACGACCGATAACAGAGAACCTATGAAATAGACCCCGTAGAAGGAGATCACTGCATTCAAATAGGCAATACTCTCCTCACATCCCTCTGACATTCACTGCACGCTGAGAGGAAAACCGGGCTCCAACTTGCTGCGGAGCGCATATCAACGTAGAATCTAGCACAAACTTACTTCACCACCTCCATCGGAGGCAAAGTTTGTAAAACTGAATTGTGGGTGTGGTGAGGGGTGTATTTATAGGCATTTTAAGGTTTGGGAAACTTTGCCCCTCCTGGTAGGAATGTATATCCCATACGTCACTAGCTCATGGACTCTTGCTAATTACATGAAAGAAATAGCCATTGTCATTAAGGGTAAGAAAATTGAAAAATGGTCCGGTCATTAAGGGGTTAATGTCTCCAACTCTCTGGAAGAATTTCATTTTGTATCAGCTCTTCAAATAAATCAAGCTTCCTCAGGGGTTTAATTAATTGGAATTGATTCTCTAGGGAAAAGTTCTAATTGGTCCTAACCATTTTCCAAAATAGATTTTTAAGGCCTTCTTAATGGTAGGAGAGAGTAGATACTGTTCCATAATAATAAGGTCTCTTATCTCTCTAATTTAGAGTTTCATGTGTTTGTCCGGTGTACATAGAAAAAAGACAAGTCTGGAGTCAAAGTCAAACTTTCTCTCTAATGTCTAATTTAGCCAATAATTGACTTTGTTCCAGAATTGTCTAATCTTCGGACAATTCCAAAAAGCATGGATAAGATCTGCTTTAGGGTTATTATATCTAGAACAAAAAGTTAATTTATTAGGTGTCCATTTGCCTATTTGTGCGGGTGTTATGTAGATTCTATTTATAATTTTGCATTGAGATTCTCTCCAGGATTCTATTCTAGTGGATCTACTTACTATTTCTAGACTTTTTTCTATTTCATCTGATGTTATAGATGTGAAATCTTTAACCCATTTGGTCTGTAGCCAGTTCAGTATTGTGCCCAGGTTCTTAATCAATATATTATACAGCAAAGAAATAATATAAAATCCCTGGTTGTAGAGATTTATTACTGGAGCTAGATTTCCCAGGCCCCAATTAGACATTTACATATATGTTGATAGAAAAAATGTCTTAACTGTAAATATGCAAACAAGCTATGCTTATGGAGATTGTATTCTTGTTTAAGATTATCGAATGATTTTATTGTTTCAGAATTTTCTTCTTTTATTTGAATTAAGTTTATGAGGCCTTTTCTTTTCCAATCTTCAACTACAAGAGAAGAAATTTCCGGGAGGAATTCAGGATTACCCTTTTTCGGAAGGTGTTTATATACTCTATGGTCAACCTTGATTTCCTGCGTGTATATCTGCCAGGCTAATAGTGGACTTTTGAATATATGCATTTTAAGGGGAAGTTTCAAATTTTCCATATTTGTACAGTGAATAATAGCTTTTAATGAAAATGGTGATACTAAGTTAGTTTCTAGCAGTAAATTGGTAACATATTCCTTGCCAGTTATCCAGTCTAATATTATTTTCACCAGAGCGGCTAAGAAGATTACGAGTTTTGAGCGCTATAGAGAAATTAACGAACGCAACAAAAGTTAGGTAATTTAATTTTCTATAGCGCTGCCATTACAAGCTTTCAAACATACGCTTTTTCCGTGCAATATGGATGTGTTGAGCTCCATACCGCACCCAAAACAAGCGCTGTGTTTGACGTGCTTGTGCACAATTTCCCCATAGACATCAATAGGGAGAGACGGTGAAAAAAACCCCCAACAACTAACATCTGCGATCGCGGAAACAAAGGTTCCGTAATGCAGCCCCATTGATGTCTATGGGGAAATAAAAATACGGTTTAAACCTAACCTAACAGCTATCTTAGGTTTTATTTTTATTTCACATTTAAGTTTGTATTTATTTTAAGTAGGTAGACTAGTTATTAAATAGTTATTAACTATTTACTACCTACCTAGTTAAAATAAATACACACTTACCTGTGGAAAAAAAACCTGCCTTACACTAAAACCTAAAATTAAAAAAAAAAACTAAAAAAAAAAACTACCATTTTATAAAAAAAAATAAAAAAACCCTACCATTAAAAAAACACAAAAAAACAAACAAACAAAAAAAAAAACGCCGGGATGAAGATTGAAGAGGCCATCTGGATTAAGACTTCGCCGGGATAATTTTTAAGCAGCTCTCATTCTATTGGTTAATTCGAATTAGCCAATAGAATGAGAGCTGCTTATATCCTATTGGCTGATTTGAATAGCCAAGAGGATTTCAGCATCTCTAATTCCTATTGCCTGATTCAAATTTTTCAGCCAATAGTAATGCAAGGGACGCCATCTTGAATCGCTTCCCTGGCATTGAAGATCCAGTGTACGGCGGCAACTGTATAAAGAGGATGTTCCGTGCCGGATGTGTTCAGGATGGACCCACTCCACGCCGGATGGATGAAGATCAAAGAGACTTCTTGCCGCCTGGATGAAGACTTTGCAGGCTGGATGAAGATAGAAGAGTCCATCTGGATGAAGACTTCTTGCCGCCTGGATGATGACTTCACCGGCTGGGATGGATCCTTCAAGCGGGACTTCAACAACTGTAAGTGGGTTGTCGGGGGTAGTGTTAGATTTTTTAAGGGTTTTTTGGGTGTTTTTTTTTTTTTTAGTTTAGGGTCTAGGCAGTAAAAGAGCTAAATGTCCTTTTAAGGGCAATGCCCATACAAATGCCCTTTTCAGGGCAATGGTAAGCTTAGGCTATTTTAGATAGTTTTTTTTATTTGGGGGGGTTGTTTTTGCTGATGGGGGGTGTTTGTAATTTTTTTTACAGGTAAAAGAGCTGATATCTTTGGGGCAATGCCCCACAAAAGGTCCTTTTAAGGGCTGTTGTTAGTTTATTGTAGGCTGGGGGGGGGGTATTTTGGGGGGGCTTTTTTATTTTGATAGGGCTATTAGATTAGGTGTAATTCTTTTTTATTTTTGATAACTTGTTTGTTATTTTTCATAATTTAGTGTGTTTTTTGCAATTTAGTTAGTTTTTATTTTTTTTAAAAGTAGTGTTAGGATTGGTAGTTTAGTTTTATTCAATAGGTAGTTAGTTTAATTTTAGTTTAATAATTATAATAGTTTAATTGTTAGGTTAAAAATGACTTTTTTAAATTTGACAGGTAAGTTTTAATTTAATTTAAGATAGGGAAATTGTAATTTTAATATAAAGTTAGGGGGTCATTAGGTTTAGGGGTTACTAATTTAAATTAGTTTATTTTGTTGTGGGGAGGCTTTCAGTTTAGGGGTTAATAGTTTATTTTAATATATTTCATTGCAGAGGCTTGCGGTTCAGGGGTTAATAGGTTTATTGTAGTGTGGGAGGACGGCAGATTAGGGGTTAATGATATTTAAATAGTGTTTGTGATGCGGGGGTGGCAGTTTAGGGGTTAATAAGTTTATTATAATGGCGACAATGTCAGGGAGTGGCGGAATAGGGGTTAATACATTTTTTTATTGGCAGCAATGACGGGAGCGGCAGATTAGGGGTTAATACATTTATTATAGTGTTTGTGATGCAGGAGGGCCTAGATTTAGGGGTTAATATGTAGTTCATGGGTGTTTAGTGTACTTTGTAACACATTAGTTATGAGTTTTATGGTACAGCTTTGTCGCGTATAACTCATAACTACTGACTTTAGATGGTGGTACAGATCTTGTAGTTTTAGGCTGTAACGCTTACTTTTTAGCCGTACCGAAGAACTCGTAATACCAGCACTATGGGAATCCCATGAACAAATGTCATTGCGGTAGAGGCTAAAAGGTGTGCAGTACAGCTATACCGACAACACTTGTAATAGCTGCGGCGTTGTTTTAACTCTGAAAATGCCATATTTTCAGCGTTAAAAGTCGCAAAGCAAAACTTTTAATCTAGCTGTTAATAATTAATTTGGGGTTTCATGTTCTTTTAAGGAAAAATGTATGGTTTGTGGTTAAATATGAAGTGGTTTGGGAGTCTTACACTAAGAGGACATGAAAGTCAAAATAAAAACTTTAATGGTTCAGATAAAGTGTTTCATTTCAACAGACTTTTCAATTTAATTCTAACAAAATTTTTTTTTTTATTTTTTTTTATTTTTTTTTTATTGAGACAAACAAAAATAAAAAGACAGTACAATACAGGCCCACATGGGTATGCAATTAAGAGTTACAGATTTGAAAGCAAACTATAAATCTTAAACAAAAATGTGAGAGTTATTATTTTTCAGTTAACACATACATAATTTTGTGTTTTCAGGTGAGTAAAGAGATGGGATTCCACATAGGTGGATATAGGGTCTCTTTTATATGTTATGAGGAGTATTATAGATATAGGTTGTTGTAGCTATATCTCAGTTTTGTATATAGATGAACTACGCAGGCCACTCTTTGCAAACTTAAGTAGTTATAGTATAATAGTAGAGAGCTGAGGGACTATTTAGTTGTATATGAGATCTGTGGCCAAGGGGGGGATATACTGTAAAGGAGATGAAAGATTACAGCGGACAAGAGCCGCTTGAGTTAGAGGAAAGTGGGTAAAGGACCCATTATAGGAGGGGGGCGGGGTTATAATGGGGTAATTCAATTTTCTTTTATATAGCATAACAATCAAATGATATGGGAGTCTAAGGATTGTATACTAGCCAAGTATTTAAGCATATTGTATATTGCTATTCACTAGTAGATGCTGTAATTGAGTGCAACATCTTGCAGTATTAACAGCACTGATACCTATAACTTTTCACACCATAAGAATCATTTTCATGTAATTCTAAGTACCAAATTACTGTGCATTATCTAATCTAAACCATCATTTACAGTTATGAAGAACAGGGGATACCTAATCAAACATTTGCCTGCAACAGTGCGGGCTGTGTCATATTGTGTTAACTAAGCTGGTGTTTCAATATTAATGCTCTGGCTTACACTATTATCTGCCAATGAAACATTTGAATGCAAATCTTGAGGTTCAGCTATATTAGAGTAACTCAGCTCAAGTTTTCTGGTAAGATTAAAATAACGATTCTATAGGTTTATATATATATTAGGGATGCACCGAAATTAAAATTCTGGACCGAAACCGATACCGAAAATTCAGGATGATCCTGGCCGAAAACCGAAACGAAACCGAAATAGTTTTTTTCTTTTTTAACTACAGTGTGTGTGTGTAGCTGAGAGAGCTTGTAGGCGGGAAAGCTCCAACAAATGGACATGGTCACTTGTACAGTAGGGCGTGATCTGCAGTGAAACTGGAGCTCTATAAGGGAGAGCGTGGTTATAGCCAGACAACAATACGAGGTGGACATGTGTTTTGTTTTCGGGTGTTGTTATCCGTGCGATGAGCGTGGCTGCACCTGATCGTCTCTCATTGTATCTCCGCCTAGTTCCTGGGTCCGGTCTCACACTGACCCGTCAGATTATATGTCCTGAGCCCCAAATGGAGTCTGCCTATCACCAGGACCACTGGACTTAGCTGCATCCTTACGTGCAAGGTGGTTATAGAAAGTTACTGTGCTTTTTTGTATACACTGTCTGGTGGGTGCTAATTTGTACCAACTGTGTGCGAGCTTGGGGCTTATGCATATATAGTGTGCACGCATATTTGCCTCAGGCGAATAGAATGTCTACGCACAAGAGGCTGATGTATGATCACTGTATATAAGGCTTATACATATTCACAGTGTGTGCTTAGGGCTGTGTCTGATAATATCAAGTGTTTATAAACATGTTACTTATCATCCTTTGATATTTGTATTCACTATTCAGAACTTTGGTTTCCTTCTCTGCTGGTTTCGCATATCATCATGTCATGGTACTTATGTGTGTGCTCTGTGTACCATGCCAGTGCTGCGCTGCTCACCTTATGCTAAGGATAGACAAGTAACTCAATAGAACAGGGGAGGGCTGTACTTTTTTAGCCATTTTGGTCCTCTTTGGGCCGAAATTGGAATTGCACATTTTCGGCAGCCCAAATTTTGGTGCATCGCTAGTATTATTCTTTATTTAGTTCTGTGTAACAGAATCAGATTTAACCATTTTTGTTTTGTTACCAATTATCAAACTAAAGTATAGTCCTAGAAAACTATTATTATATGCAAAACAGTAAGTCAAGTAATGAACTCAAACAGCAGCTCTAGACTGGCATCAAATTTAAAATATGCTACACAATTTTGCCGAAAATAAAAGGCAAAAAAAATGAAAACCGAAATAACAAAAAATGCTATTTTCGGCCGAAACTTTCTGCGGCCGAAATTTCGGTGCATCCCTAATATATATAGTGTTATGCACCAACAAAAAGAGAACCAAAAGAGGGAATTATTATCCTAGGTTTCAGCCTAATAGCGTCATATAGATAAACGTCCCAAGCCAGTTACACCTTGGTAAAGCTAAGTAAACTGGAGTGAATAGTTCAGTGTAGAGAGGTATATTCCGGTTCAGTTTCCAGGATTTTTCCCTAAGCGAATGGGAATGGAGCCGTTAGTTAAAAAGAAATTTAGCCAATCCCTGTTTCGGCTACCTCATCTCCTGGAAATGCACTGGATTGCGGTGACATCCATCCTGGTGGGCTTCCCGTAGTGGCGTTGTTGAAGCAAACTGTGAGGCTGTTAAGTGACAGGCTAATCTCTGCTGTTAAGCTGCGGCAACCAAACAACGTGACTTGCGGTCCTGTCAGGGCCGAACTAGATCCCCTGGCAAGGCCTCTCTCAGGGCTCCCATCGACTTCTGCTCCGTAGACAGCCTCCCTCAGCCCTCTCCCGCTCACTTTTCTTTCTCCAAGCGCAGATCAGGGAGTAGGAGGATCGTACTCGGTTTCCGCTATAGATAACTGCAGGTCTGCAGTGGCTCCATGTGGTCTGCGCTCTGATCTGAACTCATGTGCCACCGGCGACTCATCCTCCCTTAGCTTGTAACTGTTTAACTGCTGCGCTCGCAGGTTCTGGGACTCGCTGCTGTCGGGGCCGTGGGTAGGTTGAATTTCTGGCCCCTGATGTTGCACTCTAGCAAGACATGGGAGAGATGTGTAAAGTTCCATTATGCTGAGGAGGTCTTGCTTCATGTCTATAAAGGCTGCATCTAGTTTGCAACTAAACCCCTCCATGCCTGCGAGTGTGATCTTTGGAGCTGTCTTAGTAGGAGATAGAATAGGGGTTGATGTCACACCACAGAGGTTTTGGAAAAGGCAGATGGGCTATGTCATGGGAAGAGGAAAATGGCTGCGTTCAGATAGCTGCAGCTCCAGGCGGTCTGCTAACAAGGCATATAGCTTGGTTTTCGCATAATTTTCTAGGTTTAGGCTGTGTTGCAAGTCAGCTCAGGTAACTCCTTACCCCAGTCCTGTCCTTGAGGTGTTAGGTAACCAGCTAGGAAGTTCTTTTTCTCCATTTATAGTCAAATCTATGCAGAGCTCTAGAGATGTGCGACCATGCTGCTGCAAGGCTAGCTCTGCCACCCCACTAACAAAAATATTTTAAACTCTTGGTTTCTTTTGTTGAAAATCATACCTAGGTAGGTTTAAAGGGATAGTCAACACCAGAATTTTTGCTGTTTAAGAAAGATAATCCATTTATTACCCATTCCCCAGTTTTGCATAACCAAAACTGTTATAGAAATACACTTTTTACCTCTGTAATTGCCTTGTATCTATGCTTCTGCAAACTGCCCCCTTATTTCAGTTCATTTGACAGACTTGCATTTTAGCCAATCAGTCCTCACTCCATGGTAACTTCACGTGCATGAGCTCAATGTTATCTATATGAAACACATGAACTAATGCCCTTTAGTGGTCAAAATACATTCAGATTAGAGGCAGTCTTCAACGTCTAAGAAATTAGCATATGAACCTTCTAGGTTTAGGTTTCGACTAAAAATACTAAAAGAACAAAGCAAAATTGGTGATAAATTGAAAAGTTGTTTAAAATTATATTCCCTATTTAAATCATGAAAAAAAATAAATGGGACTTGACTGTCCCTTTAAGAGCAGCAATAAGATGCTGGAAGCTAGCTGGTGATTGATGGCTACAGATATATGCCTCTTTTTATTGCCTAACCTTATGGCCCCTATTTAGGTCCAGATTACGAGTGGAGCACTAATTTAACGTGCGCACGTAAACAGGCAAAGTTTCGTTTACGGGCACACATTAAAAAAACCTTTGATTGATCAAACTAACAAATTAAAAAACAGACTAAGAACATTTGGAAACTTTATTTGAATAGCATGCAAATTGATTGTATAAAATCATGATACATTATTTTGGATTCAGGATGTTAGTCTGTGTTTGATAATGCAATGTGCATTACATGTAAACCACTTAAATCACAAACCTAAATCCCAAACATTAACCCCTTCATGTAATTGCAGTTACACACTATAGAACAATGATTAAAAACAATGTATGACAAATAACATCTGTATCTAAATTAAAAGGACATGACCGTCAAAATTAAACTTCCATGATTCCGATAGAGCATGCACATTAATGCACCTTTAAATTCAGTTCTATTATAAAATTTACTTTTTAACCTTGATATACTTTGTTGGAAATAATATGTATTTATGCTCAGCAGCAGCTTGCTGGTGATTGGTAACTCTTGTCACTGGCACACCAGATGTGTTCCGCTAGCTCCCAGTAGTGCACTGATGCTCAGGACATGGCTTTAACTATGTGTTTAATCCCTTTCCAAGTGTTAACCACATTGTTTTATGCAAGCAATAAAAACATTTCTAACACATCAAAACATTTTGGTTTTTCTACGGTATGTCCTTTTAAAGCCTGCTGGGTATTCACATGTAAAAATTAGGGGTGTGCAATATGGCGGGAAAATGAATATTGTGATTTTGGCCATAAATTATTGCGATTGCTAATCACACTTTTTAAAAAATAACTGTTAAACATAGATTTCTCAATAAAAAATAAATTAAACTGGACAGAATTTTAAAGTACATGTTTCTCATTGTTCAATATAGGCTGAGAGCATTAAAATACAAACAAGAAAACTAGTTTAAATTAAATTAGCTGTCACCGCTGTGGTTGAATGGTAACCAGTTCTTACCACTGCCAGACCACCACCACACCAAGGGCTGTTGCTGCCATTGCTCCACAGCTGCCACCACTACACAGCGCAATAACATGCTAAAATGGCGGGGATTTTTTTTTACGACTGTGTTATGTGCTGTGACACAGATGTATCACTTCTTAGTCTGACCCCCAGGAGAAGTGATCAGTGCTGTTATTGGTCTCGACTTGAGCATTTGTGTGACTGACATGACATTTTAAGGAAGCCATGTCTGACTTTTTTGTTGTTTTTGTTTGTTGTGTTAAAAAAAATTGCAGCCTCATGCGATTTAGATACTGTATTGCGTAGCCTCATATTCCGAATAATTGCATAATTCGATTAATTGCACAGCCCAAGTAAAAATCTTCAAAGTTTGACGTTGAGCTAAGAGCGCTAATGTCTATACCTTTTTAAAGGCACTAAAATCCTTACACTAGATTAACAAAACAAAAAACAAACAAAAAAAGTACCTCAAGATTGACCATGTTCCCTGATAAGAATATTCCAAAGAACGCCCACAGCACTCCAAAGTCTCTTTTTAGCACTTAATTGTGACAAGTAAAATAGCGATGTTTCAGGGTCAAAGCCCCTTAGTCATGCTTGATACATTATACAATTTTACAAGACTTTCAAATCTTTTTTTTTTGCGCTAAAGAGCCTCTGGCTATACACATATTCCATCTAGTGGTTGTTGTGTGAAATTAGCTTGTTACTTACATATTACATTTGTATTCTCATAATGATACATTTAATTACATCTATGATACATTTATTAAAGATGCAACATCTTATTCTAATATCATTGTGGTTTAACCACTGCATAAAACTGATAAGGATGTTAAATACGGGAGTTAAATAAATACTTATTTACAAAATAACTGGACATCCATATTAAAAGAAACAGGTAAGGTCATATTATTTATTAAGGCCCCTTGGGTCTCAAGTTTGTGTATCCAGCACATCTCCCTTTGTTTAAGCAGTTTTTCCCTGTCCATACCATTCCTGGGAGCCCTTATGTATTCAATGACCTACTATCTTTATTGGCTTATACCATGGCCTTTTTCCAAGAAGTGTTTGGACAGGGGAGCCTCCAAGTTTTTGCATCTAATAATGGAGCAATGTTGGCTCATTCTATCTCTCACTTTGTGAGTACTTTCCCCTAAATATACCATAGAACATGGACATTTTATTAAGTAGATCACAAAGGAGGATTCACAAGTATAATACCCATTGATGTTGTATTTCTTCCCACTATGTGGGTGATAAAAGTTTGCCCCACTTATAATAGAGCTACAGCTCATACAATTCAGACATGTGAAACTGATTGATCTCTTATTTCCTATAGTGGTCTGGATGTGCTCTTTTTTTCTGACCCACATCTGCTTTTATAAAATGGTCCCTTAGACTTTTCACCATCCTATGGGCCAAAAGGGGAGGGTCTTGAAATGGGGCTATATCTTGATTACATTCCTTAAGAATATGCCAATTCTGTCTGATCAATCTAGGTAACTTATCACTCAAGGGGCTGTATTGGGATACAAAAACTATCCTATTCTCATTAGATTTTCTTTAAATTTTTTGGGGCTTATTCAATTCTACCACTGTATTCTGTACAAGGTTAGAGGAATATACCCCCTATCTGGGAATTTTCTTGACATTTCCTGTATCCTAACCTCTTGGTTTTTGTCTTCACTGACTATTCGATTGACCCTAAGGAGCTGGCTCTTGGGTAGAGAGTTAACCAACTGTCTGGGGTGAAAGCTATTGTATTGGAGTAAAGTGTTCTTCTCTGTGTCCTTCACATATAGGTCAAATCCTAAGAGGTTACCTGTTCTATAGACCCTTGTATTTAAGAGCGACACAAACTCCTAACTGTATGTCACAGTGAATTCTAGACCTCTCAAAATTGAATTCAGTTCATTCACAAAGTTCAACAGGGATTCGATGTAGCCCCACCACATGCCATCATCAATGTACCGCTACCACATGGCTCCATATTTCTTAAAGTTATAGTTCTCATAGATGATTCTCTCCTCAAATTCATTCATGAATAAATTGGCGTATGATGGGGCAACAGTGGAACCCATAGCTGTCCCCCTGGTCTGTACAAACCACTCTTCTTGAAACAGGAAGTAATTCCAGTACAATATTAGTCTCAGAAGTTCTTTTATGAAATTACCCTGTTCATGAGTCTATTTCTTGTTAACTAATAGATTCTTGATTATTATGGTTACACCTGTTTCGTGCTTTATCGATGTATACAAACTTCTCACATCCATAGTGAACAATAAATACCTCTCAGAGGCAAATTCTAGAGATTTTGCTTTCTCTAGAAAGTGATTTGTATCCTTCAAATAACTCAACATTTTACCAACTTCTGGTTGTAATATTTTGTCTATAAACCTAGATATGTTATGTTAGTGTACACAGAATCTACTCTTGAGATCATGTCTGCCCCTTTAAGAATAATTCCTTTGTTTTTCTTTATTTTATCCAAAGCATTATACTCTTTAGTTGAAAGGTTAGTTAATCTGGTAATTTGACCTTTCTGCCATTTGTTTGTTTTTAAAACTCTTAATCTCATTTCTTATTTTTTAACTCCATTTTCTACTTAATTGAAAAAAAGTATTAACACTATGGTTATTAATAGTGGGATTAATGGTGCCCTTTTTACATAACCCCAGTTTTGTAAGGACCATTCATTTATTGTTGCTATTAAACCATATTTTTAATTTCATATTCCGATACAATTTCTGTAGATCCTTATCTAACTCAAAGAAATCAGTTTTCTGATATGGGGCAATCCCTTATTTAGCAGTCTATTCTTATTATCGGTAAGAGTATAGTGGGATGTATTTACCATAGTGTTCTGACAAATTAATGTCTTTGGTTCTTCTTGGTCTTATGGTCCAACCTGCGTATCTCTCCTGAAGTTCCACTTGTTGTGTTTGCAGCCCCCTCGGCGGTAATTTCCTCACCACCGCTCAGCTCCAAAGGGGAAGATCCGTCAGATGACTTTTACGGTGTGCTCAATCCACTTGTCGCACCTCCATGACATTGCTGCTTTCCCTTTTGCTAAAAGGTTCTTTGTCTGCCCCTGAGTCCTTGTGTCTGCCAGTTGCCTTGGTTACCGAAATGCCATCTGTATACTCTGCCTTGCCGATAATCATTCTCATCCCTTTGGAACTTGGATCTCTTGGTTTCTTTTATCGCTTTTTGTTCCGTTTGAATTTTTTCTTCAATCCTTCTTTCCATACTCTCAAAGTCTTCAGCAGACATAGTGGTGAGTAGTTCCTCTTTGTGTTTTTTTAATGTTGTCCTCATGTATCTCCATCTCTTTCAGTAATGACTCAAAGAGTGCCTAACAATAAAATGCCTAGTGAGGTAAGAGTAATATTATACTTACTTTGACCTACGAGGTATACCGTGCAGGTGATAAGAGTGCGCAAATCTAAAGATTGCGTCAAATGACGATAAGGCTGTTAATGTTCCGAAAAGCCATGAGCCTAAAGTATTACTACACCTCAGCACATATAACCACATAACAAACATGATTAAAGCCCCCCCTGTTCAATAACCCCCCCCCCTTAGGAAATATTAACCCATGATTCCTTATTTTAAGATAAAAGGAGTCCCACTCAGACTCTACCTTTACGTTAACATCACATTCACATAATGAAGTAAAATGAAACAATCTTACTGGAATCAACACCATGGAACAGGAACACGGCCCTTCAAGTGTGACTGATAGTAGCATCGCTTCTGACATGGACTTGAGTGAACAAAGTCAGGCAGCAAAACTCGTCAACGCTGATTGCTAAGGAGCTGTTAATATGAGTCGATTTGGTTTTGCAGAAAGACTCTCCCTGCATCTCCGGACTCTAACTTTCACCCATGCTCTCACTGAGAGGCTGACAGGTCTACTTAAAACTCCAGTCCCATCTCGAAGAGTACTACCCTCCATAAGAGACTTAACTTGAACTTCTGACAATTCTCTGACAACCTCCTGTGACAAAAGGCAAAGAATGACTGGGGGATGAGGGAAGTCGGGGAGGTATTTGAAGCCTTTGGCTGGGGTGTCTTTGCCTCCTCCTGGTGGCCAGGTTCTGAATTCCCAAAAGTAATGAATGCAGCTGTGGACTCTTCCTGTTTAAGAAGAAAATACTAAACATTTCTTATATATTATAAGGAAAACATTTGTATGTGAGGTTATTGTTGCACATAGATTAAGTGACATTGAGAACAGGAAACAGAGTTTAACAACACTATAACTGCTATATTAGACTAATCATTTGCATGAAATTGCAGAACTAGCTAGGGATTTCAACAGAGATACATTAGACATATAATATCATAATACATGTTTAAAACACACCTAATAAGTAAATAACAGCTACTCTTTAATCATCTGTAATCTTTGCTTTTTTATCAATACCAATCAAAGTAAAACAAACAAAAAAAAACAAGCAAGAATAAAATGTTCCAACATTGAGACATGTTAAACAATATGTTTCTGATTTTGAAAACTATATATGTTGGGGGGGGGGGGGAAACACACCACCAAGCGCTACTTGAATTCATGCTGGTATATTTTGGTTGTATTCACCTGCTAAACATTTACACAAACAGTTTAATAATTTATAACATTTAATGTTTTTTAAGCTACTGTGTAAGAAGATGCATTTATTTTGTGATAGTCTTTAAAAAAAGCCTGTAGTGTACAGATAGCTTTCAAAAGAAAAAAACAAGTGCTTTATAACAAGTTAATTTGGGGAATGGAAAAGTCAAAAAAGAAAAAGGAAAGAAGTATGCTATAGATACTAAATTCACAGCACACCTCCCAGCAGACAGTGTAACCGGGAAGAACATACTGTGTATGCCATTTTCATTGGCATTCAAGATATCCAAGGCCACAGAGCAAACAGAATGATTTAAGCTTCATAAATAAAATCCTGATTTAAAGCTATTCGTATTCAGTTTGGAAATACCAAATCCATTTGAAATTCAGCAAACTTATGCGCTTGTGTAACAAGTGGACATTTTCCAGACTATAGCAGACTTGGTCTGAGCATGATAAGAGAAACTACAAAATTCTAAAGAATGAACATTTGTATTTAAGAATTGTATAGCCTGAAAGGCAGACAGACAAATTCATTTGTGTTGCCTAAAAACAAAACTATTGCTCTTCATTTCAAAAAATTCAAAATTGTACCTACTGGGGAATAGATGAGAAATGAAGTGGAAGAAAGTTCTGGAACGTGGGGGTCTTTTGCCTATACATGATGGACACTTTATTAGTTCACTAATAAACTGAAGATTAGAGTGAGTGCTGTGTCCTTTGTATTTATTGGATGTTTACCCACCAAGTATTTAACAAAAACATCTACTTTACTTTGAATACAGTTATAATAGTTATACCAAGGGATAGTCTTCCAAAACATAACCTGAAATTACACCAGTAATGTAAACAAATAATCCAGTGCACTGTAAGACATTGCAATGCTTGCTAATACCTGGAGACTGATGGTAATGTCCCCAGGGTTAATACCCTCCACCCAGAATTATAAAGCAAGAACAAAAATGTAAGTTAACACATTTGTCATTCTATACGGCAGCAGTTTTATTAAAATTTAGACAGATCTCCTGAATGGAGCAGGTTTCTTTCCCACGTCTAGGCATTTTGTCTCAGGGTCCCAGCAGTAGCTCAAATTCATGAAATAAATCAGAAATACAGAATGCATAAAAACAGGGGGAATCAATTTACCTGAATGCCATCAAGCAACTTGCTCATGCACCAGTAACTGTCAGCTTCAATGTTCCGCAGCACCTCTTCAGGCAAGCTGGAAATATCAACATTTTCCACTTCTTCTTCGGCTGAAAAGTATAGGAAAGACGGATCAGTGAGCAAGGTGTAGAGAATAAACTAAGCTTATGCATGGTAATTCAGAAAACAAAAATATGACATACAAACATCAACATAGGTTGTACAGCTGAAATATCATAAATAGAATAAGAAAAAAAATAATGTGTGCATGTGAGAAGAGATTTAGCAAACAAAATAAAAAAGAGAATTGGCAGGGATTGTACTGTTCTGGTGAATGAAGGCATACAAAAATAAATATAGAAATACAAGCTATGTTAAAGGGACACATAATCAGATATTTTATTTCTAAATGTGAAATCAAAATGTATTGCAAAGCTTATTTTTGATTGTTTGCTTTTTTAACCGATACTCATGTACTGAATAAACCAACTTTGTCTGTGGGAGCTGTGAACCAGTAAATATTCAAGAACCAAGACAAATTGCGCACATGCTTTTAGTTTCCATTCACGTTTAATAGTACAGGTGGCCCTCGTTTTAAAACGGTTCAATTTACACCGTTTCAGAATAACAACCTTTTTATCCAGTCATGTGACTGCTATTGAAAAACATTGAGAAGCAGTGCATTGATTAAAATAGCCAGTAGGTGGAGCTATCCGCTTGTGTTGCAGCAAAGATATGCAAGCCAAGCAAGCTGAAATTAATCAGTTTAACCAGACCTGAGCTATCAAGCAGCTTGCAAAGGAACAAGATCTTCCTGTCTATAAATCAGTCCAGATTGGAATGCATAGAAAGAACTGTTTGCAGAAAAATGCAAGTTAAGTCTGTGTTGTATGATTATTTTATTAGGTTTATAATGCTGTTTAGGAAATGTTTTTGTTCATTTAACTTAGTTTAATTATATATTCTGTGTTGTGTGATTATTTTATTAGGTTTATAATGCTGTTTAGCATTTAAAGTCTTAATTTCAAAGCTTTAAAAATAATGTATTCAGTGTTACTTATGACAATTTTGAGAGGGGCCTGAAACCTATCTCCCTCACTTCTCATTGACTTACATTATAAACTGGGTTTCAATTTACAATGGTTTCGATTTACAACCATTCCTTCTGGAACCTAACCCCGGAGTAAACTGAGGGCTACCTGTATTTCATAAATACTATACTACAGGGAATATATATATATATATATATATATATATATATATATATATATATATATATATATATATATATATATATATATATAAATAAATAATGTTTACATTCTGCTCTTTCATGTACATGATAGAACAATTTTGATTAGCTTAATTTATAGGTGATGTTACCTAAGAAGGCTTATTATGATGGTCAGCAATTTTTCCCAACAATCTGTTGTGATCTTAGCTAACACAACATGGCCAGCAGGCAGAGTAACCACTGAATAATGGTAAAGGAAGTCAAATTTTCAGCATATACTTATTTCTATGTAAGTATGTATTTCTATATTTAATCTTTATGTTCAACTTTGACTTGAAACTTTAAAATACCGACCTTGGGCTAGAGTAAAAGTAGCACGCTATTGATAACGTGAGGCACAACAAGCAATATTGCGACCATGCCGATTAGCGCACATATTACAAGTTGAAAGTAAAAGGTTGCGCTCAAGAAAAAACTAAATTTGTGAACATCGGACTAGCGCACCTGAAGACCTAGCGTGTAAGGATTAAAAAAAAATGTTCACCAAACCCAACATACATACATTAAAATAAACACTTTCTGATCAAATATTTTATATAAATATTAATGAAAATGTTTTATAAAGATTAAAAGGGATATGGTATCTGACAAGGTATTTGACTGGGAAGGGATATATATATATATATATATATATATATATATATATATATATATATATATATATATATATATATATATATATATACATATATATATATATATATATATATATATATATATATATATATATAGGGAGTGCAGAATTATTAGGCAAGTTGTATTTTTGAGGATTAATTTTATTATTGAATAACAACCATGTTCTCAATGAACCCAAAAAACTAATTAATATCAAAGCTGAATAGTTTTGGAAGTAGTTTTTAGTTTGTTTTTAGTTATAGCTATTTTAGGGGGATATCTGTGTGTGCAGGTGACTATTACTGTGCATAATTATTAGGCAACTTAACAAAAAACAAATATATACCCATTTCAATTATTTATTTTTACCAGTGAAACCAATATAACATCTCAACATTCACAAATATACATTTCTGACATTCAAAAACAAAACAAAAACAAATCAGTGACCAATATAGACACCTTTCTTTGCAAGGACACTCAAAAGCCTACCATCCATGGATTCTGTCAGTGTTTTGATCTGTTCACCATCAACATTGCGCGCAGCAGCAACCACAGCCTCCCAGACACTGTTCAGAGAGGTGTACTGTTTTCCCTCCTTGTAAATCTCACATTTGATGATGGACCACATGTTCTCAATGGGGTTCAGATCAGGTGAACAAGGAGGCCATGTCATTAGATTTTCTTCTTTTATACCCTTTCTTGCCAGCCACGCTATGGAGTACTTGGACGCGTGTGATGGAGCATTGTCCTGCATGAAAATTATGTTTTTCTTGAAGGATGCAGACTTCTTCCTGTACCACTGCTTGAAGAAGGTGTCTTCCAGAAACTGGCAGTAGGACTGGGAGTTGAGCTTGATTCCATCCTCAACCCGAAAAGGCCCCACAAGCTCATCTTTGATGATACCAGCCCAAACCAGTACTCCACCTCCACCTTGCTGGCGTCTGAGTCGGATTGGAGCTCTCTGCCCTTTACCAATCCAGCCACGGGCCCATCCATCTGGCCCATCAAGACTCACTCTCATTTCATCAGTCCATAAAACCTTAGAGAAATCAGTCTTGAGATATTTCTTGGCCCAGTCTTGACGTTTCAGCTTGTGTGTCTTGTTCAGTGGTGGTCGTCTTTCAGCCTTTCTTACCTTGGCCATGTCTCTGAGTATTACACACCTTGTGCTTTTGGGCACTCCAGTGATGTTGCAGCTCTGAAATATGGCCAAACTGGTGGCAAGTGGCATCTTGGCAGCTGCACGCTTGACTTTTCTCAGTTCATGGGCAGTTATTTTGCGCCATGGTTTTTCCACACGCTTCTTGCGACCCTGTTGACTATTTTGAATGAAACGCTTGATTGTTCGATGATCACGCTTCAGAAGCTTTGCAATTTTAAGAGTGCTGCATCCCTCTGCAAGATATCTCACTATTTTTGACTTTTCTGAGCCTGTCAAGTCCTTCTTTTGACCCATTTTGCCAAAGGAAAGGAAGTTGCCTAATAATTATGCACAGCCTGTATAAAAGTGTAAAATTGCTGTCCCCTCAAAATAGCTAAAAACACAGCTATTAATATCTAAACCGTTGGCAACAAAAGTGAGTACACCCCTAAGTGGAAATGTTTAAATTGGGCCCAAAGTGTCAATATGTTATGTGGCCACCATTAATTTCTAGCACTGCCTTAACCCTCTTGGGCATGGAGTTTACCAGAGCTTCACAGGTTGCCACTGGAGTCCTCTTCCACTCCTCCATGACAACATCACGAGCTGGTGGATCTTAAGAGACCTTGCGCTCCCCCACCTTCCATTTGAGGATGCCCCACAGATGCTCAGTAGGGTTTAGGTCTGGAGACATGCTTGGCCAGTCTATCACCTTTACCCTCAGATTCTTTAGCAAGGCAGTGGTCGTCTTGGATGTGTTTGGGGTCGTTAACAGTTTGGAATGCTGCCCTGCGTCCCAGTCTTAGAAGGGAGGGGACCATGCTCTGCATCAGTATGTCACAGTACATGTTGGCATTCATGGTTCTCTCAATGAACTGTAGCTCCCCAGTACCGGCAGCACTCATGCAGGCATGACACTCCCACCAACATGCTTGACTATAGGCAAGACATACTTGTCTTTGTACTCCTCATCTGGTTGCTGCCACACACGCTTGACACCATCTGAACCAAATAAGTTTATTTTGGTCTTATCAGACCACAGGACATGGTTCCATTAATCCATGTCCTTAGTCTGCTTGTCTTCAGTAAACTGTTTGCGGGCTTTCTTGTGCATCATCTTTAGAAGAGGCTTCCTTCTGGGACAACAGCCATGCAGACTAATTTGATGCAGTGTGCAGTGTATGGCCTGAGCACTGACAGGCTGACCCCCCACCCCTTCAACCTCTGCAGCAATGCTGGCAGCACTCATACGTATATTTCCCAAAGACAACCTCTGAATATGATGCTGAGCACGTGCACTCAACTTCTTTGGTCGACTATGGCGATGCCTGTTCTGAATGGAACCTGTCCTATTAAACCGCTGTTAGGTCTTGCCCACCGTGCTGCAGCTCAGTTTCAGGGTCTTGACAATCTTCTTATAGCCTAGGCCATCTTTATGAAGAGCAACAATTTTTTTTTAGATACTCAGAGAGTTATTTGCTCTCTTTCTCTCTCTCTCTCTCTCTCTCTCTCTCTCTCTCTCTCTCTCTCTCTCTCTCTCTCTCTCTCTCTCTATATATATATATATATATATATATATATATATATATATATATATAGAGAGAGAGAGAGAGAGAGAGAGAGAGAGAGAGCTTTAGCGTGGTAGGTCTACTGCGTGTCAGATTAGCACATGAGCGATAAGTGTTATGATTTTTTAATTTATTTTTTAGTTGCACTCTTCATTTAAGTCTATGGAGAGGAATGGATGTACTTTCATCTTGCAATATGGGAAATGATCCGTCAACCTTAACAGATTGCTTCTACCACAGTCGGTGTGTGAGGGAGGACTACAATAATGCACCACTTTAAATTTATTTATTTTATTTATTTATTTATAAAATATTTTACCAGGAAGGACACATTGAGATTTCTCTCGTTTTCAAGTATGTCCTGGGTACACAAGACATTGCATTGATACAATAGGGTACAATAATACAAAAACAATATTAATACACAATATATACAAAATTTAACATAGAACAGGTAATTAATCAACCATGACAGGTGCATTCTGTTTTGAGATATGTAGAGAGGGATCTCTTAAAGGATATTAGGCTTGGGGAAGGTTTGAAAGTGTGCGGGAGGTCGTTCCATAATTGTGGTGCTCTGTAGGAAAAGGAGGATCAAGCTGCTTTCTTTTTGTATTGAGGCAAACTAAATAATGTGCTGGTATTGGATCGGAGGTTATAGGAGGTGGGAATAGCCGGGGAGAGCATTCTGCTAAGGTAGGGTGGGAGCTTCCCAGAAAGGCTCTTAAACACAAGGCAGGAAAGATGGAGGGTGAGTCTGGATTCCAGCGACAGCCAGTTTAGTTCTTTTAGCATGTCACAATGGTGGGTCCTGTAGTTACATTGTAGCACAAAGCGGCAGAACGAGTTATACAATGTATTAAGTTTATTAAGGTGAGTTTGCGGTGCAGGTGCGTATACTACGTCCCCGTAATCCATGATAGGCATCAGCATTTGCTGTACAATCTTTTCCTTTACTGTAGGGCTGAGGCAGGATTTGTTTCTGTACAGGGCACCTAGTTTTGGGTAAAGTTTAGATGCAAGTTTTTCTATGTGGAGGCCAAAAGATAGATTGGGGTCTAACAACATACCCAAGTATTTGAAAGAGTGGACTGCGGTCAGCGTGCAATTGGATTTTGTTTTGATGCGTAGATGGGAATTTTGTAATTTGTGTAATTTAGGTCCCGTTCCAAAGATCATTGTGACGGTTTTGTCAGTGTTTAGGAAGAGTTTGTTTTTTGAGATCCATTTTTCTACCTCTGTGAATTGGTCTTGGAGCACTGCTTCAAGCTGCGGCAGATCGGAATTGTTTGCATAGATTACTGTGTCGTCTGCGTACATGTGTACAGTTAAGGATTTGCAGACATTAGGCAGATCATTTATAAATAATGTGAATAGTAGGGGGCCGAGAATGGATCCTTGGGGAACACCACACGTGACCGGGAGAGGGAGGGAGTCACTGTCAGAAATGGAGACATATTGTGATCTATCCGATACATATGATCGAAACCAGGTTAGCGGACGATCACCAATACCTGAGTTTTTGAGTTTGAGCAGTAGTATGTCGTGGTCTACTGTGTCAAAGGCCTTTGCAAAGTCAAGGAAAATAGCTCCAGTTAGGTCTCCTTGTTCCATGCCAGTTTGGATGTCATTGCAAACTTTTAGGAGGGCAGTTGTAGTGGAGTGATTCGGGCGAAAACCTGATTGATCAGGGGTCAGATAGATTGCTGGTAATACTCACATAGTTGCGTATGGACGCATTTTTCTAAGATTTTTGACAATACTGGGAGCAAAGATATGGGACGATAATTAGAAACCAAGGTTAACTCCCCACTTTTATGGATAGGCACTACTCTTGCAGTTTTCCAAAGATTGGGTATGTATGTATGTATGTCGACAGAATGATAACCCTAGAAAGAATTGAAAGTGATGGCGATGTTTATCACCACAGGGAAAAAAAAAAAAAAATACTTGCAAACACTAGATAGTTCGAAGAGCCCTTTAAGTGGCTCCCAGAACCAAAAGAATACTATCAGCACTACGCTTTAACGACTTATACTGCATTTTTTAAACTATTATTAAGCTCTGCATTGTCCCGCTCTATCTATTATCAAATTGTGTACTTTATTTTTATATACACACTTTCTAAGGCACCAGCTCCTACTGAGCATGTGTACAAGTTCACAGGGTATGCATATACTAGTCTGTGACTGGCTGATGGATTTCACATGATACAGATGTATCAGATAGTTGGAAGACAGCACACAACCAAGGAATCTTGAAAGGCATGGAATTCACGACTGCCACATCCCACTTGAATCCAAAGTAATACAATATGAATGCAGCTTCATTAAAAAGGGACCTTTATAAGACTATGCAGGGTCCAGAGGCATGCAAACAATGTTTAGGGTCTACTGTAGGCCCTTAATAGTGTATAGTAGGCCTGAAATATTGTTTGTATGCCTATGGACCCTGTGTAAACTAATAAAGGTCCCTTTTTAATAAGGCTTAATTCATATTGTGTTACATGATACAGAGGGCCGGCAAATGGTGTGTGTGTGTGGGGGGGGATAAAAATTGGTCAGAAAAAGATGTTATTCTAATGTGTTTAGTTGTTCTTTAACTAAATTATGGGCATAATAGTTCGATTGTATCTAAAAAAAAAATACGTCAAGTGACAGTTTTTTTTTTCACAGAATACATCATTGTTTATATCTGCGAACTGGTGAGGGAGAAAAAAAAAAAGAAAAGGTTATTGTCTGTTAAATTCAGTTCATTAAACAATCACTAAAAACTGAAACAGATAAGAGAATCTTAATACCATTTCAAAAGAATTGCCATATTGAACTATATAGGTGGGTGTGGGTATATATCGGGTGTCTACAACTTATGATGGTCAGTTGTCCAGATGCACATCTGTTTTGTGAAAACTAAAATAAATTAACCCATTATGAATAAAATACATCCCCCATGACTGATTTTGAAACACTGTAAACTAGGTCAGCATCAAAGAAAGAATGCTTCCTTGAAGTATTTTTTTGTATGTGTGTGTGTGTGTGTATTTTCTTTTATCTTTTAGGATCTTCAAAGCAAGTAGGCAACGCGCAGATAGAAGAAAATGGACTGCAAAACATTTTAACAAATCATGAGCCTGAATGTCCTGGTACTTTTGTTCACATGCCCTATGAACATAATTCTAAATTTCATTGCATTGTTATCTGAGTAGACAAAGATGAATGTTCAGCAAATATGGTAGAAAAACAACAAACAAATACATACAACAGATGAAACCAAACGGCCTATTTTTTTTTCTATTCTCAATCCGAGAATACATTAAGTTGTTTATATAACTCTAAAACCATTTTTTAAGAAACACAGCAGTGAAATAATTTGTATACACAAAGTTTTTTTCTTTTTTCTTTTTAAAGTCTACTCTGTTTTGTGTACAAAACCATTATCTCTACAATTAGGTTGGGATGCATTTTTTTTTTTTTTTAAGTTTGCATAAATGCCAAGGCAATTTACCAAAAGGTTCTATTAGGATTGATGTATCAAGCTTTGAAAACAGCAGCTGAGCGAGTGCAGTGAAGGCTTGTTCATGTGAGTCTGTGCATGCAAGTTGAGAAGCAGCGGGCTGGACCAGTAGACACAGTAGATTTGCATAATCAACAAATGCAAGATAACAAGACAATACAATATCATTTACTCTGAATTTCCAATAAGTAGTAGATTTTTTTATAACAAATTTCTAAGTTATGTATATTTCCATTTCCAGATATAAATAAGCTACTTCTACAAAAAGAATGTAGGTGGATACATGAGTTACGATCAGCATCCCCCAAAGGTCTCAACGAAGCAATATCGTTTAAAAGTTTCTTATAACATCTCAACCTTTAAAGTTGCCATACTAGAGTACTATATAAGCATAACCTAATAATAATTTTCAGCCTACATCTGTACAGTCCAAATGTAAATACACAATGGGTGTTAATATTCACATCACCAGTAACAATGGTTACCTCTGAATAAGAAGTGAATCAGTATACACAACTGACATCCAAATTAGTACGATGATATGGTTACATAAGATGAAAAGCTATAGATAAAGTACCTAGTTGACAAGTGGTATTATGCCAAACGTTTCTGTGTATTCTACAAGTGTATAAATACATTGATAAGCTTAATGCATTAATCAAGGAAGCAATAGGAATTTGGTAATTTCCTAGTTGGTTAATTTTAACATTTCAAGCAAACTTTTCCATCTGGCGATCATACAAAAAGCTATTTGACCAGTGAGTCCTAATATGAACAGTAAAATCAGTTACTAATTAACCATGTATTTGAACATTAAGCATAACTGATATGAAATCTGGTTATTGATATGGTCACTTAAAATTGATCAACATAAAATAACCCTAATATGGACAAAAACCACTTAAAAGGTATATGCCATTGTATTGCATATGCTTACACTACATAACATGATATAATGATAAGATCTATACACAGTCTCCAATTTTTCAACATAATAACCATCTTAATGTTATTTCTATTTATGATTAAATGACATCTAACTAGCCCGTAGAGGGGTTTTGAAAGGAATCCAAAAATGTGCAAAATATGTCCCTGTAAAAATGTTGAACATAATTGTACATAATAAAATGCCTCTTTCTATAAGGTTCATGATCAATATTTTATCCCCATTAATGATTTCACAAATAATAACACAACATGACTTTTTGGACAACGCTACCTACCAATCTTTAGGTGATTTGAGATACGGAATATTGAAAACAAAATCGCCAGACAGATGCGGGTAACACTTCCGCATACGCGCAATGTTCCCATGGCAACTCAACAGTATATCTTACTGAGAGTACGGCTGGACGGCCCCTATGCCCTGACGAAGTCACGCTATAGTGACGAAACGCGTCGGTGGGCGTGTCTTAGAGGCGCGCATGTTGTGCACTAAATGAACGGCTTGTAAACTTTAGTTCTGTGGATTACCATATAGCCCAGTTTATGTAAAATAGAAATATTTACTCCATACGCATTTATGGTCAGTTAAATATGACTGCTGTTAACTGTTTGTACATATAGAAACTTGCTACTAGTTTATATTGGGCTAATAGAACATTGGTGATCGTCTGTAACTATTTACAAAGAGATACTATAGATACAGATCTAACACTTATTCACTTTGGTGTCAGACAGTGATTACTGGTGACACACTGTATCTATCTGTTTATTACATAAGCCACTTCGAGGAAAATTGAGCTAGCTGTGCAATATCAGCATACTGCTAATATGCAGAATAACAGAGTGAATTCCTGTTATGTGTGTGATTTTTAGTGATAGGGAACTTATCTAGCAATCGGCTGACTGGGTTGAATCCCAGCAGTACACAGGCAGGACGACGCCTTTGAGCGCATAGTCTGTGTGATCTGTGTGATTGAATTTATTCCTGTACTCACTTTAGCTCATTTTGCTCCTATTTCTGTGCATTAACATCGTTACCTCTGGACACACAGTCCTTTTTAAATGTTTTTAACTTTGTTGGATCAGTCACTAGTGAATAGCTATGAGTGGATGGTGATTTCCCACTTCTAAAAAACTGTTCCAATTATAGATATAATTGTTTGTCATTGCATATTTGTTAATAAAGTGTTTATTTTAAAATTTTCTTCACTATATTTCCACTCCCCCTGTTCCATGTGATATCAATCAGCCAATCACAAATGCATATATGTATAGTCTGTGAATTCTTGCACATGCTCAGTAGGAGCTGGTGATTCAAAAAGTGTAAATATAAAAGAACAGAAAAGATAAACCCTTGGTGGTAGAATAAAGCAACTCTATATTGTGTGGTTTCCCAAAACCCACACCAAATATAAATATAATACAGAAAAACAGAGTGTGCTGCAAATAGCTCTACCTATTATCTATTAAGAAATTAATTATAAATGCAATTTTACCATATATTAAAATATAAATACTACAAAAATTAAATAGATTCAATGTATACTTTATTTCCACAATATATATCTAAAACACTTTAAAATATTATAATGTGCACCTTATAGTTAATAATATCACAATAAGCTGCTTTTATATTAAACACAACTTAATTTCCCAAAAGCTTAGGGGCAAGAATAGGCACGGAAATATATTTGTAACAATGTTCCTTTTACGTATTTGATAAAACTTTTTCTTTTTGTAAAAATTTGTTAACAAAATAGGTGTGTTGTCCTCTTTATATTTTTTAGTCTTTTATATCCCCAAAATGGTCTTTCTTATCGCTGTATATTTTACACATTGGGTGATTAGCAGTCGTTGGTTAAAACAGTACTCATGAAATGCAATTTCTTATATCCTCTGTATGTGTGGGTTTAAATGACCCAAAAGATAAAAACTAATTGTCACTCACCAGAATCCGAAAGGTTTAATTTATTTTACCTTTCCCCGACTCTGCTACTCCTTCTATTGCAGCATTGTTGGCATCTCCAGACTAGCCGTTATTCCGGCTGTGACGTGTAACTTCTCACGTGATTGCTCCGCTGCTCCAATAGCCAGGTCGGGTTACCGGTGGCAGTTTTTTCAAATTAATAGTGCAGTTCCTCAAAGATATAGATATCTTTCAATGGTGTTTTGTTTGCAGTAATAAGGTCTCCAAATATTTTTCTTTATTCCTTAATCACCCGTAGTAATACTTGCACGTTTGGGCTGCTGTGTATAGGGATAACAATTCCGTTATAAAAGCTGGCCAGCTGAACGGACACGATCCTCACTCATCTACGCGTTTCAGCTAAATGCTTTTTTCAAGATGAGTTTGTTCCTGTGCAGCAGCCTTCTTATGCAGATTTCTTTAAAGGGATATATCTTTCTTAAAGGGACAATTTATCTCTTAGTTACTTCTTCAATTTTCTCAACTTATTCTTTTGAGCTTGGAGCATTTAATTGTAGACGTAATAAAATACATTTCATCTAAAGACATTTAGTGACATTGAAAGTTTTGTTATACACAATAATTAATTTACTAGCATTTAATGCCTTATTTAGTAAATTAAATCCAATAGAGTATTAAAACATAATAATAATAGAATAATAAAATAAAAACTCATGGCTACCTTCTGTTAAAAACTTGCATGTTAATCTAAATAGATCTGTACCTAAAACTAGGATAATATTAATTTATTTATTGAGTATTTATTTCCTATTGTTTAATATAGGTAAAATCTGGATTTTAAAATTATCTATTAAAACTATCATATAATTTTGAGTTGTTTTTGTAAAAAATATATATTTCTATAGTTAATAAAATCATATCATATACATCATTTTAAAATATATTATATAAAAATACATTATATAAAAGGATTAAGATCTAACTCTGCATTAAGGCCTAAGGGAGTAAGGGTTTTGAAATTAAAAATTAGTTCTGCTTCTGACCTTAAAGGTTTCTTATTAATATCTCCCCCACGCCAATCTTGTTTGATCTTTCTCAAGCCCCAATATTTCATGCCTTTCGGATTCTGATTATGTTCTTCTTTAAAATGTTTAGAGAGCAAATGTTTTTCATATCCATTTTCTATATTTAGGATATGCTCTCTAATCCTGTCCCTCAACATACGTGAGGTCTCTCCCAAATATTGCTTATGGCATGGGCATTCTATTATATACACAACATTTTTATCAGAGCATTTTATCTGGTCTCTAATTTTATATTCTTTTTGAGTTATGGTTGATTTCACACTAGTTTTTTTACTGCTATATTTGCAGGCTTTGCAAGATATACAAGGGAAGTATCCCTCTATTTTGTGTCCTTTTAGGTCTACATCTTTTAGACTTGTTTTCGTAGGTTTAAAAGTGCTCGGTGCTAATATATTTTTAAAATGTTTTGTTTTTCGAAACACTATTTTTGGTTTGTCTGTAAGGGATTCACCAATGTAGGGATCTCTTTGAAGTAAGTGCCAGTGCTTATTTAAAACATCTCTTAGTTTATTGTGATTGATATTATAATCCGTAATAAAAGGAATATTTAAAAACTCATTATTGCACTCTTTTCTCATTCTACCTTGTAATAAATCTTGCTGAGTTTTTTCTTTGGCTTCCACTCTAGCAGTATTTATAAGTTCTTTATTATAACCTCTCTTTTTGAACTTCCTTTCCAAGTGATTGGCCTGTTTTTCAAAACCTTCCTGTCTAGTACAATTTTTTTTTTTTTTTTTAAATATAAAATAATGTGCACATTTTTTTAATGGAAGTCAATTGGAAAGTTGTTTAAAATGACATGCTGTATCTGAATCATGAAACCTTAATTTGACCTGAGTGTCCCTTTAAGCTTTTTGCCACTTCAGAGGCGATTATTTGACTCTCCGAGATAACTGGTAAGTCCTGCTTCCATGAGAGCAGATATAAGGGCAGCACCATTAAAATATAAAACTATGTGGCACTTAAAAAATTGGGAAGAATAAATCAGTGGACAAACTCATTTTTCAGGAAGTCTACTATACATATAAAAGAATTGTATTACTTTCTATTTAAAGGACGCACCTGTTTTTTTTTAAATAGTCACACATTAATATATATTAAAGGCACATGACTAGAGACTGTGACACTGTGTGCCACTTAAATGTTATGCAACATGCTCTGTTAACATTTTAATGGCGTTATGCCGTTCTATTCCATCATAATTACACTGGGCTTAAAAGCCGTTATGACGGAATAGAACGTCATAGCTAATGGCTGTCCTGAAGCCTTCTGTGCTTCTAGGATTTGATCGCAGTCTGGAGGGCGTTCCTAGGTTTGTAGGGACGCCCCCCCCAGATGCGATCCAATAATTCAAATCTCGCAATCGTCTGCACGATCGCGTAGTTTCAATTTGTCTACATCGGAACAGTTGTTCCGATGTAGGCACTTTAACCCTGTCACGAAAGGGTTAAAGAGGAACTATACAGGGAAAAGCAAAGGAAACAATGTGTGCATGTGAGTGTGTGCATGTGTGTGTGTTGTACATAAACACATATACGTATGAATAAAATAGATTGAAGTTTTTTTTTGTTTGTTAATTTTTTTAACATTTCACTTGATTTTTTTTATTTTTTTTTATAAATAATCTTTAATTGAGATTCTTGATACATAAACATCAGCAAAATAGCATAACAAGTACTATACATAACCAAGGAAGGTTGTCACCACTCAGTGGATGCACAATTGACCATTAAATCTCATATATCAACAAGTGATAATTGTACAATACTTAGTTACCAATAACTTGAGAATCTCGTCTTATAACCTATAGAATAGCATTTAACAGTGGTTAGTTCGATGGTTACTCATGAAGCAACTAATATAGGAAACAATCGTATACTTGAAATGATAACCACAGAAATGATACATTTACAGTGAAATATTTCAGGATAAAGCAAAAATTGTCATAGGGGATATGCAGCAGGTAAACACCGCTGGAAATATGGGGGGAAATAATGGTCTATCTTTAGGTGATAGTGCATCTCTCAAGCTGCAAAAGTATAAAGGGTGAAAGGTGGGCTAAATATAGTAGCGCAACATAAGTTACATAAATGATAAATTACGAATTATGAGGGGGCAGTGATATCATTATGCCAAGGTAATAGTAATGAGACAAGCCTCATTCCTCTAAGTGCTCCAATACTTAGACATAGTTGAGCACTGGTGATGAGTTTCTGACATAACAAAACCTAACATTATTAACACTAGTACATGTAGCGAACCAGTAATCCATAAGTATTAGTGCACAAATTGGGGAGCATAAATTATGTTTTAATGGCTGCAAACCATATTTAACTTTGTATGTGTATTTCTACACTTGATATTTTTAAACATCTGCATATATTGAGTGTTAACGATAAATTAAAATCTCTACTTAATTATACTTTCAAATCAATTATCTTTAAATCAGAATTTCCTTCAAAAACATAATTTATGTAAGAACTTGCCTGATAAATTAATTTCTTTCATATTGGCAAGAGTCCATGAGCTAGTGAGGTATGCGATATTCAATGCTACCAGGAGGAACAAAGTTTCCCAAACCTCAAAATGCCTATAAATACACCGCCTCACCACACCCACAATTCAGTTTAACGAATAGCCAAGTAGTGGGGTGATAGAAAAAGGAGTAAAAAGCATCAAAAAAGGAACTGGAAATAAAATTATGCTTTACACAAAAAAACATAACCACCAAAAAAGGGGTGGGTTTCATGGACTCTTGCCAATATGAAAGAAATTAATTTATCAGGTAAGTTCTTACATAAATTATGTTTTCTTTCATGTAATTGGCAAGAGTTCATGAGCTAGTGACATATGGGATAGTAATACTCAAGATGTGGAACTCCACAGAGGAGTCACTAGAGAGGGTGGGATAAAATAAAAACAGCCATTTTCCGCTGAAAAAAATTAAACCCACAACCAAAAAAATAAGTTTTTCTCATAATTGAAAAGAAAAAACTTAAAACATAAGCAAAGGAATCAAACTGAAACAGCTGCCTGAAGAACTTTTCTACTAAAAAACTGCTTCCGAAGAGGCAAATACATCAAAACGGTAAAATTTAGTAAATGTATGCAAAGAAGACCAAGTCGCTGCTTTGCAAATCTGATCAACTGAAGCTTTATTCTTAAAAGCCCACAAATTGGAGAGTGATCTAGTAGAATGAGCTGGGATTCTCTGAGACGGGGCCTGATCTGACTCTAAATAAGCCCTATGAATCAAAAGCTTTAACCAAGTTGCTAAGGAAATGACAGAATCTTTCTGACCTTTCCTAGAAGCGGAAAAGACAACAAATAGACTAGAAGTCTTCCTGAATTCTTTAGTAGCTTTAACATAATATTTCAAAGCTCTTACAAAATCCAGAGAATGTAAGTATCTCTCCAAAGAATTCTTAGGATTAGGACACAAAGAAGGGACAACAATTTCCCTATTAATGTTGTTAGAATTAACAATTTAGGTAAAAATTTAAATGAAGTCCGCAAAACTGCCTTATCTTGATGAAAAATCAGAAAAGGTGACTCACAAGAAAGAGCAGATAATTCAGAGATAGCCAAAAGGAACAACACTTTCCAAGAAAGTAGTTTAATATCCAAATAATGCATAGGCTCAAAAGAAGGAGCCTGTAAAGCTTTCAAAACCAAATTAAGACTCCAAGGAGGAGAGATTGATTTAATGACAGGCTTGATTCGAACCAAAGCCTGAACTAAACAGTGAATATCAGGAAGCTTAGCAATCTTTCTGTGAAATGAAACAGAAAGATCAGAGATTTGTCCCCTCAAGGGACAAATTGAAGAAACTGTAAAATTCTAGGAATTCTAAAAGAATGCCAGGAAAATTTATGAGAACACCATGAAATATAAGTTTTCCAAACTCAATAATAAATCTTCCTAGAAACAGATTTACAAGCCTGTAACATAGTATTAATCACTGAGTCAGAGAAACCTCAATGACTAAGCACTAAGTGTTCAATTTCCATACCTTCAAATTCAATGATTTGAGATCCTGATGGAAAACGGTCCTTGAGACAGAAGGTCTGGTCTTAAAGGAAGCGGCCAAGGTTGACAACTGGACATTCGGAGAAGGTCCGCATACCAGAACCTGTGAGGCCATGCTGGTGCTACCATAAACACAAACAAATGTTCCATGATGATCTTGGAGATCACTCTTGGAAGAATTAGAGGCGGGAAGATATAAGCAGGTTGGTAAACTGGAATTGCTAACACATCCACCGACTCCGCCTGAGGATCCCTGGACCTGGACAGGTACCTGAGAAGTTTCTTGTTTAGATGGGAAGCCATCAGATCTATTTCTAGAAGACGCCACATCTGAACAATCTGAAAAAACACATCTGGATGGAGAGACACCTCCCCCGGGTGTAAAGTCTGACGGCTGAGATAATCCGCTTCCCAGTTGTCTACACCTGTGATATGTACCGCAGAAATTAGACAAGAGCTGGATTCCGCCCAAGAAAGTATCCAAGATACTTCTTTCATAGCTAGGGGATGATGATTGACATATGCCACAGTTGTGATATTGTCTATCTAAAAACAAATAAATGGTTCTTTCTTCAAAAGACGCCAAACCTGAAGAGCCCTGAGAATAGCACGGAGTTCTAAAATATTGATTGGTAACCTCGCCTCTTGAGATTTCCAAACCCCTTGTAATGTCAGAGATCCACAGACAACTCCCCAACCTGAAAGACTTGCATCTGTTGTGATTACAACCCTGGTTGGACGAACAAAAGAGGCCCCTTGAATTATACAGTGGTGATTTAACCACCAAGTCAGAGAAAGTGGGACATTGGGATTTAAGGATATTAATTGTGATATATTTGTATAATCCCTGCACCACTGATTCAGTATACAAAGCTAGAGAGGTCTCATATGAAAACGAGCAAAGGGGATTGCGTCTGATGCTGCAATCATCAGACCTAAAACCTCCATGCACATAGCCACTTAAGGGAATGATTGAGACTGAAGGTTCTGGCAGGCTAAAAACAATTTCATTTGTCTCTTTTCTGTTAGAGACAGAGTCATGGATACTGAATCTATCTGGAAACCTAAAAAGGTGACCCTTGGCTGAGGAATCAAGGAACTTTTTGGTAAATTAATCCTCCAACCATGTCTTTGAAGTAACAACACTAGTTGATTTGTGTGAGATTCAGCAAAATGTAAAGACTGAGCTAGTATCAAGATATCTTTCAAATAAGGAAACATCGCAATATCCTTTTCTCTGATTACAGAGAGTAGGGCACCGAGAAAATTTGAAAAAATTATTGGAGCTGTCGCTAGGCCAATTGAAAGAGCGACAAGTTGGTAATGCTTGTCTAGAAAAGAGAATCTCAGAAACCGATAGTGGTCTGGATGAATCGGAATATGAAGATATGCATCCTGTAAGTCTATTGTGGACATATAATGACCTTGCTGAACAGAAGGCAGAATAGTCCTTATAGTCACCATTTTGAAAGTTGGCACTCTTACAAAACGATTCAAAATTTTCAGATCCAGAACTGGCCTGAATGAATTTTCTTTCTTTGGGACAATGAATAGATTTGAATAAAACCTCAGACCCTGTTCCTGAAACGGAACTGGTATGATTACCCCTGAAAGTTCCAGGTATGAAACACACTTCAGAAACGCTTGAGCCTTTGCTGGGATGCGTGAGAGAAAAAATCTTCTCACAGGAGGTCTTACTCTGAATCCTATTGGGTATCCTTGAGAGACAATACCCTGAATCCATTGATTTTGGACAGAAACTGTCCAAATGTTTTGTAAACATTTTAATCTGCCCCCCACCAGCTGAGCTGGAATGAGGGCCGCACCTTCTTGCGGACTTGGGGGCTGGCTTTGGTTTCTTAAAAGGCTTGGATTTATTCCAACTTGAAGAGGGTTTCCAATTGGAACCAGATTTTTTTTGGGGAAGGATTGGCTTTCTGTTCCATATTCTGTCGAAAAGAACGAAAACGATTAGAAGCTTTAGATTTACCCTTAGATCTTTTATCCTGAGGTAAAAAAAAAACTCCCTTCCCCCAGTAACAGTTGAAATAATTGAATCCAACTGAGAACCAAATAAATTGTTATCTTTGAAAGAGATATTAATCTAGATTTAGATACCATGTCAGCATAGCTAAAATAGCTAAAGACATAGATTTAACATCAATTTTGATGATATCAAAAATAGCATCACAGATAAAATGATTAGCATGTTGAAGCAAGCGAACAATGCCAGACAAATCAGGATCTGTTTCCTGTTGCTCTAAACTTTCCAACCAAAAAGTTGATGCAGCTGCAACATCCCCCATAGAAATGGCAGGCCTGAGAAGATAGTCAGAACATAAATAAGCTTTCCTTAGATACGACTCAAGTTTCCTATCTAAAGGGTCCTTAAAGGAAGTACTATCTTCCATAGGAATAGTAGTATGTTTAGCAAGAGTAGAGATAGCCCCATCAACTTTGGACATTTTTTCCCAAAACTCCAATCCAATTGCTAGCAAAGGATACAACTTTTTAAACCTAGCAGAAAGAATAAAAGAAGTACCAGGCCTATTCCATTCCTTTGAAATCATATCAGAACTAGCATCAGGAACTGGAAAAACCTCTGGAGTAACCACAGGAGGTTTATAAACAGAATTTAAACATTTACAGTTTTAATATCAAGAGGACTAGTTTCCTCAATATCCAAAGTAATCAACAGCTCATTTAACAAGGAACGAATATACTCCATCTTAAAGAGATAAGTAGATTTGTCAGTGTCAATATTTGAGGTAGCATGTGCACTCAACTTCTTTGGTCGACCATGGCGAAGCCTGTTCTGAGTGGAACCTGTCCAGTAAAACCGCTGTATGGTCTTGCCCACCGTGCTGCAGTTCAGTTTCAGGGACTTGGCAATCTTCTTACAGCCTAGGCCATCTTTATGTAGAGCAACAATTCTTTTTTTCTGATACTTAGAGAGTTCTTTGCCATGAGGTGCCATGTTGAACTTCCAGTGACCAGTATGAGAGAGTGTGAGAACGATAACACCAAATTTAACACAACTGCCCCCCCATTCATACATGAGACCTTGTAACACTAGCGAATCACATGACACCGGGGAGGGAAAATGGCTAATTGGACCCAATTTGGACATTTCCACTTAGGGGTGAAATTCACATTTGTTGCCAACGGTTTAGACATTAATGGCTGTGTGTTGAGTTATTTTGAGGGGACAGCAAATTTACACTGTTATACAGGCTGTACACTCACTACTTTACATTGTAGCAAAGTGTCATTTCTTCAGTGGTGTCACATGAAAATATATAATAAAATATTTACAAAAATGTGAGGGTATACTCACTTTTGTGAGATATATATATATATATATATATATATATATATATATATATATATATATATATATATATATATATATATAATTAAAAGAAGATATAATAATGTTTTCACTTTGAAGGAAGAGTAATTTCTGAATTATTGATATGAACATATACTGACAAATAACATGCTGTTTTTCTACCTAGTAGCTAAAGCATAAATTGTTTCTTTAGTGTTCAGCAGAACTGCTTCCCATAGTGTGCAGTGATGATGAATTGGTCTTAAAAGAAAGTTGGCAACCATCTGTAGTTACCTCAATAAATTCCTTAACATAAAGTTATAAAAAGTAAGTAAATAAAGAAAGAAAGAAAAAATAAAGAAAAGGAGACAATGGCTGTAACACTCAAAATTAATTCAATATATAATTTCAAGAAACATTCTTTCAAAGTAAGAAAAGAAAAAAAGAGCTAACACTAAGCCTGACATACATAATGTATTGTAGCCACAGCATGATACAAATACAAGAGATATCTTTATATGAGCCCTATATGAGCCCATCAAGTGTATCCTCTGTTATAATACAGTGATTACATTTCCAAAGCAGAAGAAAGCCCTATGGCATGTTACATTACATTTAGTCTTATCATGCAGAACAATCATGTTGCACCAAATGACTGTTTATGCTTAGGTCACTCTTTTATAAATTGGGATTTTTGAAAAGTAAAATGTATGTTACAAAAATTGAGGTCAATTTTCACAATTCCATAATTAGTTTTAAATCACTGTAAAAAGTAGCAGTTGAGTATGTGCTTCATTGGAGGCCATTTCCTTTCCTCAAATGTTAAAAAAAAAGTCCCTGGAAGATCTATTTATAAATACTTAGAACATATTCTGCTAAGTGCAGAACATTGGAATGTGAAATATTTACAGTAAATACACAGTATAACACTTCATTAAATATAAATATCTCATAAATATGTTTTTACATGTTTTCTTTTAACAGCCAAAGGGCTCCAATGCATTTCTATATATGTCTGTATATGTGTACATATGTATTCATGTGTTTATATGTGTATATATATATCTGTAAATACATATATACACATATAAATACTATATAGACACACACACACATATATATATGCACACATACATACATATACATCTTTAGAGTATATGTATGTATCTCAATGTTAAAGCCCTTTGCCTGTATTTTTTTCACTAACACCTAAGACCTCAAATCTTTTAGCCTGTATAACTTTTGTGTGCAATATTTTTTTAAATATGTTGTATTAGATAGTGTTATTATGAGTGTAACTATACTTTGTAATGCATTTTTGATGTGTTTTGTGCAAATTTTAAGTTTTGCAAAATAGTTAACCAGAGTTCTGAAGTTGTGGTTATCCTTCTAGCATAAATCACGATTGTGCTTAAGTGATCATGTTTACTTTCAACTTGTAATACCAGTGGTAAGACCGACGAGTGCAAACACCCATGATAAACTCCTTATTACTTGCACACAAACGTTTGCGCTCCACTCATAATCTGGCCCTAAATACCTTGTATTTTACAAGTCTCCAGCTGACACGGGTGGCCACGGTCATATTGTTATTGTGAAATGTTAATTGTTTTACAGTTATCTACTAAAGCTAATTAGGGGAAGATATTTAAGCAGTGCTAGCCTTGAGAAGTCTGAAGGGTTTATTTTTAGTTCTGAGAATAAAAAAAAAAAATCCACAATTTTCAGAGCTTAACTACATAAAAGGGGGTGGGGGTACAATACACAATATCAGTTACTGCACACTCGTTATTTCTATGCAAAACTAAACCTTTTATATTAAAATCTCAAAATGTTTACTGACCCTTTAAAAGTATAGTGAGGCTCTTTTAAGTTGAAATTCTTTTTCTTTTGTTCCAAAACAGCATGTGATACAAAAACATATATTGAATATACCATTATACAGTGATTATTTTCTTACATATTCACAATTTTTCCTGAATTTTCTTACTGATACAAGAGCAGAAAACAATGTGAAGTTGTCGGTTCAATTTTGACCTTATATTTGAGTCTGTCAAATATATATGAAAGGTGCCTAAGTCCAGGTCAATCTTTGTTGCTCTAGTGTTTGTCTTTTCCACTGTTGTTCTTTCTATCTGTTTAGGAAAGGTGGGGAATGAAGTGTACTTCCCCTCTACTGAATGGTATAACTTTAAATGGAAGACATTTTTAACCTAAAAAAACTGTAAATAAACAAATTTTAACCAACATAACTGTGTGTGGTCTTTTTCCTTGTGTATAGTAGCTTATTCATGTTAATATGTGTGTTTTCATAAGTGTATCTTAATCCTATAGGAATATAATGAAGTATATATTACTCTATCTCTAATGAATTTACATTATTTCGATCCCTGAGTGATCCAGTAATACCAGATCTTTTGAAATTGATCTTTAGTGCCTTGTACTCTTGATACTATTCCATACATAGTGTACGTGTTTTGTATTATATCCAGAACTTCCTGCCATGCTAAGGCTCCCATTTTCCAGTGTCTGGCTATGCATACTCTGGTGGCTATGCAAAGGATTTTAATAAGCTTGTTGATTATCAAATTGAATTGTGGATTATGTTGGTTTATAAGTGCCTGAGATATTGAGAGAGAGAGAGAGAGAGAGAGAGAGAGAGAGAGGTCCATCTAATAATTTACTGAGCAATGCAAAGCACATCCTCTGTAACATAATTTCCTATTATTAGTTGAGAAATGCGAGGTTCTTATTGGGGTCACGTACCACCTGAAGGAAGTCAATGCAATTTTCTCTAAGATCTGCACTAATCAATCCTTTGTAGGAGTCAAGTAATATCTGGTCCCATTAAGTTTTTGGTAGAGTAATTTCTAAGTCTTTTTCTCATTTTGCTATTATATTGGACTTTTCCGTGTACTTATTATCTTGTAGATGTAGATATAATCGAGAAATAGTGCGTTTATCTCTGGTAGGTGTTCTGATTATATGTTCCAGGGTGGAATATGGGTTCATTTCTTAGTAATTGTCGTATCTATTAATGGCAGATAATATCTGGAGGTAAACATACCAGTGTAGTTTTAGTGGATGTTTTTTGTCAGGTAGTTGGTTAAACGTTATTATACGTCCCTTAGTTATAAAATCTGCTACTCTATATAGCCCCTTATTGGTCCATTTACCTATCTGTATGTGAAGTTTTGGCGTTAATATATGTCTGATAGGTTGTACCTTGGTTATATTTGGGATTAGGCGATACGTTTTGGTTAGTGTTTTCCAGGTTTGTATCATATGAAGTATTGAAAGTGAACTATGAGAGCTTTCCCCATGGTTCTGGTTCCATAGTATATTTTCTATATATGTTAGAAACTTCCTATTTCAGATTAAATTTTTGCCCATAGTATGTCTTGTGTGTTTTTATTAATTAAGGTGGTCTGTGCAATTCTGGCTGCTTGGTAGTAATCTAATAGGTTTGGTAATCCTACTCCTCCTGTCTGTGCTGTGTCAATGTGTATGAGGCTATTCTTGCTTCCTCCCTCCTCTCAGAAAAGATAGGAGATCTGATTGTAGTTTTTGTAATTCTGATATAGGTACTTTGACTGGCAGGGCCATAAAAAGGTATAGTATCCTGGGCAGGATATTTAATTTTATGGCTGAGAGGCGACCATAGCAAGAGTAGGTGCATTTTTTCCATGTGTTTAGGTATTTTTTAATGTCTTAATTAACGGTATATAGTTTAAATTATAGCGTTTGGCATATGATTCCGATATTTTAACCCCTAAGTATGTGAGGGATTTTTTGGCCCATGTAATATAAAAATGTGTTTCTATGACTTTCTTGGTGTGTGGGGGTATTGCTAAGGGTAGTGCTTCACATTTATCAAGGTTTACTTTGTATCCTGATATTTCTGCTAAGTCTTGGAGTATCTGGTAGAGGTTGGGAAGGGAAACCAAGGGTTTAATCAGTGTCAGGAGTACGTCATCAGCAAAAAGTGACATTTTATATTGTGATTGTCTAATTTTAACTCCATGAATATCCGGGGATAGCCTGATACAAGCTGTCAATGGTTCAATATATAAAGGCAAACAATAATGGGGATAGTGGGCATCCCTGATGGGTACCATTAAGTATCTGGATTGGAAGCCTGCTGCACTAATTGTGGCCTTTGGTGTCGCGTAGATGCCCCTGATAGCCTGTAGAAAATTACCTTTGAATCCCATCTTCATCAAAACCCTGTCCACAGACAGGAGCAGAGAAGGCATTTTCGTCTTCATTAGGTAATCAGTCAGAACCACTGTTCTCCATACGTTGTCCAGGGCTTCCCTATCTTTTATAAATCCTACCTAGTCTGGATGTATTAATTGTGGGAGATATTTTTAAAGTCTATTGGCCAGTATTTTAGTCAGGATCTTAATATCTTGATTGATTAGGTAAATTGGTCTGTAGTTTTGACAGAATATGGGATTTGTACCCGGTTTCGGTATGACAACTATTTTAGCCCTTAAAATGTCTGATGGAATCTCATTCCCTTGTATTATGTAATTACAGAATTTCTATATGTGAGGGACTAGAGCTGTTTTGAACAATTTATAATATTCACTGGTTAACCCCTCAGGTCCTGCCACTTTGCCTGTTTTGAGTTACTTAATCACGTTCAAAATTTCTTCCGCTGAGATTTCAGCGTTAATTCTTCCCTTTATGTTTTGACTAATACTATTCAGTTTGGCCGTTTGTAGAAATCTTGTTAGTAGTGTCTGTGTTTTTGCTGTCTCTAACTTTCTGTCCGTCATAAAGTTGTTCATAATATGTAGCAAATATATCTGCAATTTATTGCAGGTTTGATGTACAGGAACCATTCATTGTCTGTAAACTTGGAATGCAGTGAGATTTAACGCTTTCTCTTAGCTTATGTGCTAAATATCTAATATTAATCTTTTGGGTTACTCTTACTGCGTTTTCATTTAGAATTTTTGCCAATATATTTCTTTTAGTTTGGAGTAGTTTAAAAGTGGCAGTGGAGAGTGTTTGCTTATGTTGGCTTTCCAGTTGTTGTATTTCTATCTGCAGCTTGTCTATGGTGTTGTTGGTGATTTTAATAGCAAAACATGCTGAAATTCTGCAGCGTAATTGTGGTCGTGCTTGATTCGACCTAGTTATCAAAGCCTACAGACCGGCAAAAGTTGAAATCTGTGACGTTACATACGATCCGCCGGTCTCAATCCGACACAGATCAATGCTTATGTAATTACAGATGTTCCAAATACACATTCGGCACTATTACACTTGCGGCTATTCTGGCCCAGCGTACCTGGTTTTCAATCCGCCACCCTGGACGCCGCAGATGCCATAGGAATCAATGGGAGTCTGAAAGCAGCGAAAGCTTATGTTCGATGCTGCCAGATATCCCATTGATTTCTGTGGTAGAAAACCAGTTATGTTTACACCTTACACCCTAACATAAGCCCCAAGTCTAAACACCCCTAATCTGCCACCCCCGACATTGATGCAACCTAAAAATAATTTATTAACCCCTGACAACTAACCGCTGCCTTTATTACAAGCAACACGGGGATTACATCTGCTCATCAAAGAGATCACCTACTCGATCCCAGCTGCTAAAGGGTAAATGCAAAACCCTCCTTACTCTTCTTCGGATTACCTCCTTCTTTCTGGGCATTGAACACTTGCTCCAACAAACTGTCTGAGCTATTAAGCTAATACACTCACCACGAAAGATCCCCAGAAGTCTTGCAGCTGCCGCTGCCAAACAGCGTTCCCGCAGTGAGCCGCGCTGTGAACATTCTGCTCTGATTCAGCCTGTCAGCGTTTCCACTCTGCTGATTGGTCAGACAGAACACACCCATCTCAGGTTGTGTGGCTACTGCAGCGGTAGCACCCCTCCCACTACTGGCACAGTCTCCGTTGCAGCTAAAGGACTTCTTGTCATCTAAACACTGCTGGGAGCTCAAGGTTGTAACTGGTTCAGGTTATTGTTTATAAACTTTGATACTAAGTCGGTGTATATTTCAAACTGCCTGCAGTACACCAGGATATAACAAACAACCAATCTATTGCAAATCCTTTGCTCACTTCTCTCCTGTAACCAGTTAGCAGGAGTAACACTTTGAGACTTTTCCAGGTTAACCCTTTCCTGTATGCAGTTGAGATCCACCATCTCAGTTCAACTCCCTGACATATCTTACACAGCCCCCCACATCACCATAAACTAAATTAAGCTATTAACCCCTAAACAACACACTAGCTTTACATTAAAATTACAGCATCCCTATCTTATAATAAATTAAAACTTACCTGTAGAATTAAACTATATTAAACTATTAATTAACCTACCCTAACTATTATACTAAATTTACATTAAACTACCAAATAAATTAACTATATTACATATTAAAAAAAAACTAACCCTACTCAAATTATTTAAATCTACAATTAAAAATTACTAAGTTACAAAAACAAACAAACCACAGTATCAAAAATAAAAAAAGAATTACACCTAATCTAATAGCCCTATCAAAATAATAATAAAAAAAATAAAAAAAACCTAGCCTACAATAAACTACCAATGGCCCTTAAAAGGGCCTTTTGCGGGGTATTGCCCCAAATAAACAGCTCTTTTACCTGTAACAAAAAAAACTCCCTCACTGCTGTATATTGAGTTATTGCACCTGCCTGCGTGTAGATTTGTGCTGCATTTTTCAGCTTATGGTATTCATTTGTTATTTTTGTGGGGTTTCCCCTTCATACCTGGATTCCAAATTTATTTTAGATGACTCCATCAGAGTCACGTTTTATTCCTTGCTTCACGCAGCTTAGCAAGATGGCACCACTGTATTTTTTTCTCCGGGCTATAATTCCCTACTATTTTGCGTGCTCATATCGCCCACTCGATCCATTCAGATGAGGATCCCGGCAAGAGCCCAAATCGCCTTGGGCTGTGTGAATTTTTAGTGCTCTTGCTCAGATTTTCACCATTTAGTCAGCTTCACTGCACGGAGCGGCTCTCCTTCCATAGCTATGCTCCGCCCCCTAGGGAGGCTCTTTTAAAGGAATTGGGAGCTGGATATGAAGCTTTTTGTGTGTTGGATGCTAATTGCAATTCTTTTATGTATTAAATAAAGAAACATAATCTTATGCTATTGCAAAACATGTTTAAAGAACAATTTTTTTTTATCTAAACCCACTAAATAAAATCCAGTATGTGTGCATCTATTATGAAGAATCTACAAATAGCCATTTTAATCGGAAATAGGTAAGACATACAAAGTCTCCATCTTAGCCATCTTCTTACATCACTTCACCATTTTTCCCATTCTCTCTCTAAAAATAATAATAAACATCATTATTATTATTATTATTATAATTAATATTATTATTATTAAAATTGCTCTTAAAAGGCTCTGTACTGGCCACTCAAGTTCCTTGACATCAGACTTGTCAATCCATGTCTTAATGAACCTCGACAGAAGCGCCGTCATGGTGGAACAGGAAAGCAGTTTCCACAAAATGTTGCTACAAAGTTGGAAACATACAATTCTTTAAAATGCATTTGAATCCTGTTAGCATTAAAATGACCCTTCACAGGAACTAAGGGTCTTACCTCAAACCCTGAAAAACAGCCCCAGACCATTATCCCTCTTGAACATTTTTTTTTTTTTTAGTTTGCACTATGCATTATGGTAGGTAGTGTTCTCCTAGCATCCATCACACCCATGTTCTTTAACCAGACTGCCAGATAGTGAAGCATAAGTCACTCCAGAGGACATGGAAACCCATTTCATAAAGTACCTGACACACAGTTCTTGTGCTGATGTTGCTTTCAGAGGCAGTTTGGAACATTGTGGTAAGTAATACAACAGATGATAGGTGATTTTTTTATGTGCTACGCACTACAGAACTCAGCTACCCAACTCTAAGAGTTTGTGTGGTCTACCACTTTGTGGTTAGGCTGTTCTTGGTCCTAGACGCTTCTACTTCACACTAATAGAACTTACAGTTGAGCGGGGCAAGTTTAGTCCGTCAGTAATTTCACAAGCTTGTTTTTATGCACCCGTTACGAATGAGTGTGGCTAAAACACCTAAAAATCAATAATTAGTAGTAGTGTCCACATACTTTTGGCCATTTAGTGTATTTTGTGTTGTTTTGAAAGGGTCTTTCCTTTCATCAAGTATTTACTAAGTAAATGTAAAATTAAGTGACATGTGAAAACCTATATAAGATATTTTTACATGGTTAGATATTAGTTGGATCAAGCAATGATTGACAAAAGTGTTAAATTAATTTAGTTTTAGTCTATAAAATCTACATTTTTAGTACTTTTAAAATTTAGCTAATATTTTTCATGGTTAGATATTATTTTCCAACTTAATTTCTCTATTAAAGGGACAGTAAACTGAAAGAAAAAAAAATTGTCATGAAAGGGCATTTCATTTTAAGCAACTAGCCTATGTACTTCTATTAACACATTTGCTTTGTTCTCTTGATATGCATTGTTGAAAAGTATCAATGCTCTCCGGGAACTTAGCTGAACACATAAGGTGAGCCAGTGACAAGATACATATAGGATCATTCACCAATCACTATCTCCCAGAAGAGCACTGCTGCTACTGAGCTTACCTATGTAAGCTTTTCTACAAAGGATACCAAGAGAACAAAGGACATTTGATAACATATGCAAATTAAAAAACAGAATTTATGTTTACCTGATAAATTACTTTCTCCAACGGTGTGTCCGGTCCACGGCGTCATCCTTACTTGTGGGATATTCTCTTCCCCAACAGGAAATGGCAAAGAGCCCAGCAAAGCTGGTCACATGATCCCTCCTAGGCTCCGCCTACCCCAGTCATTCGACCGACGTTAAGGAGGAATATTTGCATAGGAGAAACCATATGGTACCGTGGTGACTGTAGTTAAAGAAAATAAATTATCAGACCTGATTAAAAAAACCAGGGCGGGCCGTGGACCGGACACACCGTTGGAGAAAGTAATTTATCAGGTAAACATAAATTCTGTTTTCTCCAACATAGGTGTGTCCGGTCCACGGCGTCATCCTTACTTGTGGGAACCAATACCAAAGCTTTAGGACACGGATGAAGGGAGGGAGCAAATCAGGTCACCTAAATGGAAGGCACCACGGCTTGCAAAACCTTTCTCCCAAAAATAGCCTCAGAAGAAGCAAAAGTATCAAACTTGTAAAATTTGGTAAAAGTGTGCAGTGAAGACCAAGTCGCTGCCCTACATATCTGATCAACAGAAGCCTCGTTCTTGAAGGCCCATGTGGAAGCCACAGCCCTAGTGGAATGAGCCGTGATTCTTTCGGGAGGCTGCCGTCCGGCAGTCTCGTAAGCCAATCTGATGATGCTTTTAATCCAAAAAGAGAGAGAGGTAGAAGTTGCTTTTTGACCTCTCCTTTTACCGGAATAAACAACAAACAAGGAAGATGTTTGTCTAAAATCCTTTGTAGCATCTAAATAGAATTTTAGAGCGCGAACAACATCCAAATTGTGCAACAAACGTTCCTTCTTTGAAACTGGTTTCGGACACAGAGAAGGTACGATAATCTCCTGGTTAATGTTTTTGTTAGAAACAACTTTTGGAAGAAAACCAGGTTTAGTACGTAAAACCACCTTATCTGCATGGAACACCAGATAAGGAGGAGAACACTGCAGAGCAGATAATTCTGAAACTCTTCTAGCAGAAGAAATTGCAACTAAAAACAAAACTTTCCAAGATAATAACTTAATATCAACGGAATGTAAGGGTTCAAACGGAACCCCCTGAAGAACTGAAAGAACTAAGTTGAGACTCCAAGGAGGAGTCAAAGGTTTGTAAACAGGCTTAATTCTAACCAGAGCCTGAACAAAGGCTTGAACATCTGGCACAGCTGCCAGCTTTTTGTGAAGTAACACAGAAAAGGCAGAAATCTGTCCCTTCAGGGAACTAGCAGATAATCCTTTTTCCAATCCTTCTTGAAGGAAGGATAGAATCTTAGGAATCTTAACCTTGTCCCAAGGGAATCCTTTAGATTCACACCAACAGATATATTTTTTCCAAATTTTGTGGTAAATCTTTCTAGTTACAGGCTTTCTGGCCTGAACAAGAGTATCGATAACAGAATCTGAGAACCCTCGCTTCGATAAGATCAAGCGTTCAATCTCCAAGCAGTCAGCTGGAGTGAAACCAGATTCGGATGTTCGAACGGACCCTGAACAAGAAGGTCTCGTCTCAAAGGTAGCTTCCAAGGTGGAGCCGATGACATATTCACCAGATCTGCATACCAAGTCCTGCGTGGCCACGCAGGAGCTATCAAGATCACCGACGCCCTCTCCTGATTGATCCTGGCTACCAGCCTGGGGATGAGAGGAAACGGCGGGAACACATAAGCTAGTTTGAAGGTCCAAGGTGCTACTAGTGCATCCACTAGAGCCGCCTTGGGATCCCTGGATCTGGACCCGTAGCAAGGAACTTTGAAGTTCTGACGAGAGGCCATCAGATCCATGTCTGGAATGCCCCACAGCTGAGTGACTTGGGCAAAGATTTCCGGATGGAGTTCCCACTCCCCCGGATGCAATGTCTGACGACTCAGAAAATCCGCTTCCCAATTTTCCACTCCTGGGATGTGGATAGCAGACAGGTGGCAGGAGTGAGACTCCGCCCATATAATGATTTTGGTCACTTCTTCCATCGCTAGGGAACTCCTTGTTCCCCCCTGATGGTTGATGTACGCAACAGTTGTCATGTTGTCTGATTGAAACCGTATGAACTTGGCCCTCGCTAGCTGAGGCCAAGCCTTGAGAGCATTGAATATCGCTCTCAGTTCCAGAATATTTATCGGTAGAAGAGATTCTTCCCAAGACCAAAGACCCTGAGCTTTCAGGGATCCCCAGACCGCGCCCCAGCCCATCAGACTGGCGTCGGTCGTGACGATGACCCACTCCGGTCTGCGGAATGTCATCCCTTGTGACAGGTTGTCCAGGGACAGCCACCAACGGAGTGAGTCTCTGGTCCTCTGATTTACTTGTATCTTCAGAGACAAGTCTGTATAGTCCCCATTCCACTGACTGAGCATGCACAGTTGTAATGGTCTTAGATGAATGCGCGCAAAAGGAACTATGTCCATTGCCGCTACCATCAAACCGATCACTTCCATGCACTGCGCTATGGAAGGAAGAGGAACGGAATGAAGTATCCGACAAGAGTCTAGAAGTTTTGTTTTTCTGGCCTCTGTCAGAAAAATCCTCATTTCTAAGGAGTCTATTATTGTTCCCAAGAAGGGAACCCTTGTTGACGGAGATAGAGAACTCTTTTCCACGTTCACTTTCCATCCGTGAGATCTGAGAAAGGCCAGGACAATGTCCGTGTGAGCCTTTGCTTGAGGAAGGGACGACGCTTGAATCAGGATGTCGTCCAAGTAAGGTACTACAGCAATGCCCCTTGGTCTTAGCACAGCTAGAAGGGACCCTAGTACCTTTGTGAAAATCCTTGGAGCAGTGGCTAATCCGAAAGGAAGCGCCACGAACTGGTAATGCTTGTCCAGGAATGCGAACCTTAGGAACCGATGATGTTCCTTGTGGATAGGAATATGTAGATACGCATCCTTTAAATCCACTGTGGTCATGAATTGACCTTCCTGGATGGAAGGAAGAATAGTTCGAATGGTTTCCATCTTGAACGATGGAACCTTGAGAAACTTGTTTAAGATCTTGAGATCTAAGATTGGTCTGAACGTTCCCTCTTTTTTGGGAACTATGAACAGATTGGAGTAGAACCCCATCCCTTGTTCTCTTAATGGAACAGGATGAATCACTCCCATTTTTAACAGGTCTTCTACACAATGTAAGAATGCCTGTCTTTTTATGTGGTCTGAAGACAACTGAGACCTGTGGAACCTCCCCCTTGGGGGAAGCCCCTTGAATTCCAGAAGATAACCTTGGGAGACTATTTCTAGCGCCCAAGGATCCAGAACATCTCTTGCCCAAGCCTGAGCGAAGAGAGAGAGTCTGCCCCCCACCAGATCCGGTCCCGGATCGGGGGCCAACATTTCATGCTGTCTTGGTAGCAGTGGCAGGTTTCTTGGCCTGCTTTCCCTTGTTCCAGCCTTGCATTGGTCTCCAAGCTGGCTTGGCTTGAGAAGTATTACCCTCTTGCTTAGAGGACGTAGCACTTTGGGCTGGTCCATTTCTACGAAAGGGACGAAAATTAGGTTTATTTTTTGCCTTGAAAGGCCGATCCTGAGGAAGGGCGTGGCCCTTACCCCCAGTGATATCAGAGATAATCTCTTTCAAGTCAGGGCCAAACAGCGTTTTCCCCTTGAAAGGAATGTTAAGTAGCTTGTTCTTGGAAGACGCATCAGCTGACCAAGATTTCAACCAAAGCGCTCTGCGCGCCACAATAGCAAACCCAGAATTCTTAGCCGCTAACCTAGCCAATTGCAAAGTGGCGTCTAGGGTGAAAGAATTAGCCAATTTGAGAGCATTGATTCTGTCCATAATCTCCTCATAAGGAGGAGAATCACTATCGACCGCCTTTATCAGCTCATCGAACCAGAAACATGCGGCTTTAGCTACAGGGACAATGCATGAAATTGGTTGTAGAAGGTAACCCTGCTGAACAAACATCTTTTTAAGTAAACCTTCTAATTTTTTATCCATAGGATCTTTGAAAGCACAACTATCCTCTATGGGTATAGTGGTGCGTTTGTTTAAAGTGGAAACCGCTCCCTCGACCTTGGGGACTGTCTGCCATAAGTCCTTTCTGGGGTCGACCATAGGAAACAATTTTTTAAATATGGGGGGAGGGACGAAAGGAATACCGGGCCTTTCCCATTCTTTATTAACAATGTCCGCCACCCGCTTGGGTATAGGAAAAGCTTCTGGGAGCCCCGGGACCTCTAGGAACTTGTCCATTTTACATAGTTTCTCTGGGATGACCAACTTGTCACAATCATCCAGAGTGGATAATACCTCCTTAAGCAGAATGCGGAGATGTTCCAACTTAAATTTAAACGTAATCACATCAGGTTCAGCTTGTTGAGAAATGTTCCCTGAATCAGTAATTTCTCCCTCAGACAAAACCTCCCTGGCCCCATCAGACTGGGTTAGGGGCCCTTCAGAACCATTATTATCAGCGTCGTCATGCTCTTCAGTATCTAAAACAGAGCAGTCGCGCTTACGCTGATAAGTGTTCATTTTGGCTAAAATGTTTTTGACAGAATTATCCATTACAGCCGTTAATTGTTGCATAGTAAGGAGTATTGGCGCGCTAGATGTACTAGGGGCCTCCTGAGTGGGCAAGACTCGTGTAGACGAAGGAGGGAATGATGCAGTACCATGCTTACTCCCCTCACTTGAGGAATCATCTTGGGCATCATTGTCATTGTCACATAAATCACATTTATTTAAATGAATGGGAATTCTGGCTTCCCCACATTCAGAACACAGTCTATCTGGTAGTTCAGACATGTTAAACAGGCATAAACTTGATAACAAAGTACAAAAAACGTTTTAAAATAAACCGTTACTGTCACTTTAAATTTTAAACTGAACACACTTTATTACTGCAATTGCGAAAAAACATGAAGGAATTGTTCAAAATTCACCAAATTTTCACCACAGTGTCTTAAAGCCTTAAAAGTATTGCACACCAAATTTGGAAGCTTTAACCCTTAAAATAACGGAACCGGAGCCGTTTTTAACTTTAACCCCTTTACAGTCCCTGGTATCTGCTTTGCTGAGACCCAACCAAGCCCAAAGGGGAATACGATACCAAATGACGCCTTCAGAAAGTCTTTTTTAAGTATCAGAGCTCCTCTCACATGCGACTGCATGTCATGCCTCTCAAAAACAAGTGCGCAACACCGGCGCGAAAATGAGGCTCTGCCTATGATTTGGGAAAGCCCCTAAAGAATAAGGTGTCTAAAACAGTGCCTGCCGATATTATTATATCAAAATACCCAGAATAAATGATTCCTCAAGGCTAAATATGTGTTAATAATGAATCGATTTAGCCCATAAAAAGTCTACAGTCTTAATAAGCCCTTGTGAAGCCCTTATTTACGATCTTAATAAACATGGCTTACCGGATCCCATAGGGAAAATGACAGCTTCCAGCATTACATCGTCTTGTTAGAATGTGTCATACCTCAAGCAGCAAGAGACTGCTCACTGTTCCCCCAACTGAAGTTAATTGCTCTCAACAGTCCTGTGTGGAACAGCCATGGATTTTAGTGACGGTTGCTAAAATCATTTTCCTCATACAAACAGAAATCTTCATCTCTTTTCTGTTTCTGAGTAAATAGTACATACCAGCACTATTTCAAAATAACAAACTCTTGATTGAATAATAAAAACTACAGTTAAACACTAAAAAACTCTAAGCCATCTCCGTGGAGATGTTGCCTGTACAACGGCAAAGAGAATGACTGGGGTAGGCGGAGCCTAGGAGGGATCATGTGACCAGCTTTGCTGGGCTCTTTGCCATTTCCTGTTGGGGAAGAGAATATCCCACAAGTAAGGATGACGCCGTGGACCGGACACACCTATGTTGGAGAAAGCTATTTAAAATTGCATGCTCAGTCTGAACAATGAATACATTTTGAGTTTATTGTCCCTTTAAGTATAAGATGGTGCAAACTGACCAATATATTTAAAACATATACATGAATAAATATCTTCTAATTGTCATTTACTGATTTTTCTGGTAAAACAGATATGTTATTCCAATTTTTGGTTGTTTTAGGAAGGTGAACAGTTCATTATAGTTTCCATTTTAATGTGTTCCCATTTTACCTACTGAAGTGTGTTAATCTGTTTACAAATATGTTCTTAACTTTTATTCTTTCATTTGAAATAGCCAATTTTGCCTGTTGAAGTTACCACCTATATTTAAAATGTCAACTTTACAATGAGGTCCAGGGAGAGAGCCCAGCCTATTCAAAAGGCATATTTTGTGTCCATAGCACAAATAAAAATGGAACAGATGTTTAAAACTAATTATGTTTAAAATTCAAAAGATTAAAGGGCCGTTAAATACAGTAGAATTTAATAATTGACACATACACAATACAAAGACCATTCAAAAGGTGCTTACTTTGAATTTGAAATAAGTAGTAGAATATTGTCTGGGAAATTTAAAAGTAATCCAAGTTGCCCTCCCCTTGTATCATGTGGCAGCCATCAGCCAGTCACAAAATGCATATATGTATATACTGTGCAGGTTTGCACATGCTCAGTACGCAATGAAGTGCATTTAAAAAGAATGTGCACATGTTGATAAAGGAAGTATATTGGACAAATTGGATGTTTCATTTAAATCATGAAACTTTAATTTTGGCTTTAGTGGCCCTATAAAAAAATTGAGCACAGGCGCTGAAATGGATCATTAATGGAGATAAATTTAAGTGCCTGGCTGCCCTGTTGGTGTGGAAGACAGAACAAACATTCTCTCATTCATAATGTCCCCCTACAAGCCCACGTGTACTGTGTTGTCAAACTTTCACAACATACCAAACCAATTATACAAGGAGCAACTGCTAAATGTAAGAGGTTTGCAGGAATGCAGGGGTCACACTTAAGCTAATATATACTATATTTAGTTCTTTGAGGTTTCATATATACCCGTTGTACTGGGCAATTCAAAGCAAATATAGGAGAAAGAAAATGTATTGACAAAATGACATCAAACTGTCACTGAACATGATCTATTACAAACATTACAGTTCTCCTTGGCTGAATGCACACAGAATACCTAATAACTTGTGGGAAATGTATATACATAGATGACACAAAAAGGATGAATTATTAAAATATGAGTGACCAGAAAATGGCCTTCATTACACAACAAGATTCCACAAATTATTTGGCTACTTAAAGGGAAAGGAAACCCAAAAATTTCCTTTCGTGATTCAGATTGAACATACAGTTTCAAAGAGCTTTCCAATTTACTTCTATTATCAATTTTGCTTCATTATCTTGTTATCCTTTGCTGAAGAAGCAGCATTGCACTACTGGCAGCTAGCTAAACACATCTAGTTAGCAAATGTGTGCAAGCACCAATTAGCACTAGTGTAGGTTATGTGCATATTCTTTTTCAATAAGGGATACAAAGCACATTTTAAAACAGAAGTGAATTTAAAAGTATCTTAAAATAACATGCTCTATTAGAGAGAGAGAGAGAGAGAGAGAGAGAGAGAGAGAGAGAGAGAGAGAGAGAAAATGTGTGTCTATCCCTGCCTCAGCAATAAGTTTATATTATTTATTTTTATATTTGTATAAAATAGTTTATATATATACACACACAATATCTTACAAAAGATGAATACACCCCTCACATTTTTGTAAATAATTTATTATATATTTTCATGTGAAAACACTGAATAAATGACACTTTGCTACAATGTAAAGTAATGAGTGTACAACCTGCATAAGTGTAAATTTGCTTCCCCCTCAAAATAACTCAACACACAGCCATTAATGTCCAAACCGTTGACAACAAAAGTGAGTACTCCCGTAAGTGGAAATGTCCAAATTGGGCCCAATTAGCCCTACAGCAGTTTCACAGGACAGGTTCCACTCAGAACAGGCCTCACCATGGTCGACCAAAGAGAAGTTGAGTGCACATGCACATCAAACTGGTCTGCATGGCTGTCGTCCCAGAATGAAACCTCTTCTAAAGATAATGCACAAGAAAGCCTGTAAACAGTTTGCTGAAGACAAGCAGACTAAGGACATGGATTACTGGAACCATATACTGTGCTCCGATGAAACCAAAATAAACTTATTTGATTCAGATGGTGTCAAGCATGTGTGGCGGCAAGGAGGTGAGGTGTACAAAGAAAAGTGTGTCTTGCCTACAGTCAAGCATGGTGGTGGAAGTGTCATGGTCTGGGTCTGCATGAGTGCTGCCGGCACTGGGGAGCTACAGTTCATTGAGGGAACCCTGAATGCCAACATGTACTGTGACATACTGAAGCAGAGCATGATCCCCTACCTTTAGAGACTGGGCTGCAGGTCAGTATTTGAACATGATAACAACCTCAAACACACCTTCAAGACGACCACTGCCTTGCTAAAGAAGCTGAGGGTAAAGGTGATGGACTGGCCAAGCATGTCTCCAGACCTAAACCCTATTGAGCATCTGCGGGGCAACCTCAAACGAAAGGTGGGGGAGCTCAAGGACTCGAATATCCACCAGCTCTGTGATGTCGTCATAGAGGAGTGGAAGAGGACTCCAGTGGCAACCTGTGAAGCTCTGGTGAACTCCATGCCCAAGAGGGTTAAAGAAGTGCTGGAAAATAATGGTGGCCACACAAAATATTGACACTTTGGGCCCAATTTGGACATTTCCACTTAGGGATGTACTCATTTTTGTTGCCAATGGTTTAGACATTAATGGCTGTGTGCAGAGTTATTTTGAGGGGACAGCAAATTTACACTGTTATACAAGCTGTACACTAGCTATTTTATATTGTAGCAAAGTATCATGTCTCCAGTGTTGTCACATGAAAAGATATATATATATATATAGATATATATATATATATATATATATATATATATATATATAGTCCAAATATGCACTCACTAAACATATCCAGCATTTGCCAGGGTGCAAGGAAAAATACGCAAAAAGCCAGAAAAAGTCTGTACTCACTGGACTTTCTTATAAGACATAAAACATGATTTTATTACATAAAAAAAAAAAAAAAAAAAAAAAAAAAAAAAAAAATCAAGCCCATAATGATTTGGTGATTAACTAGCAGCTTTGTCAAAATATTGTGCATCCCACAACCTATTTCTTAAATAACCTACATACCCCCAAACATGCTCAATTTTTACAAGCCATCTCAACATCGCAATTGTGTGCTGAAACATAATCCTGCCCCCTTCATGACACACATAATCTGAGTGATGTCCACACCAGATACGCTCGCCAATAGAAATGGAGATACATATTGTCACAAAGAAAATAACATAAATTATGACTTACCAGATCATTTCCTTTCCTTTGATACAGGGAGAGTCCACAGCTGCATGCATTACTGGGAATACAGAACCCGGCCACCAGGAGGAGGCAAAAACACCCAGTCAAAGGCTTAAATACCTCCCCCACTTCCCTCATCCCCCAGTTATTCTGCCGAGGGAACAAGAAACAGTAGGAGAAATATCAGGGTGAAAAAGGTGCCAGAAGTAAACAACTTACATTTAGGGACGCCCACCGGAGAGCACAGGCGGGAGATGTGGACTCTCCCTGTATCGAAGGAAAGGAAATTATCTGGTAAGTCATAATTTATGTTTTCCTGCTAAATACAGGGAGAGTCCAGAGCTGCATTCATTACTTGTGGGAAATTATACCCAAGCTACAGAGGACACTGAATGCTAACGGGAGAGTACAAATAAGAGGCGGCCCAACCTGAGGGCACCACAGCCTGCAAGAAAACCAAACTCCCAAAGGCTTCCTTGACAGAAGCAAAAAAATAAAAATAAAAAGAATGTTAGGAGGACCAAGCAGCCGCCAAAAATCAGAAGTAAGAATCCACAAAAAAGGAAGAACCTCTTCCAATTTGGACAAGTAATATGACAATCTTAGGGAGTAAAAACTTGGATAGCCTTATTAGAGGGGAAACCACAATAAGGAAGAATGTATTGCAAATACCAACACAGAAGAACTATGAACGTAGAAAAAACAATCTACAAACGAAATAGGTCCTTAAATAAGAATTCAAAGACCACCTCCTGTACAGGTACAAAGGTAACCCAATGCAACTCCTGAAGGATAAATTCAACCCCAAAAGGAGAAAGGAATTTACTTGCCGGCCCCGACGCAGGCAGTGCCCTAGCAAAAGCAACTAAAAACCTGGAAGATCAATGAACTTCTGGAACTGGAGCACAAACAGAGAGCAAAAACTGCTTGCAAAAACAAATACCAGAGAAAGGAACCACAGCTTGTATCCATCTGCATCATTCTGCTTAACAGGCAGCCACGCTAACCAACAGGCTATCCTTGCAGGCTGCCATTTCGAACAAGAACTAGCTAGACAAGCCCTTTACCAGCTCATTCCAGAGGGGAAGAAGAATACTCCAGGATCCAGAAGAGAGTCAGGACAAGCTAGCTCCTCTCGACAAAAAGAGAGGGAGTCATCCATGCATAAAACAGGAGACAAGGAACCAGGTACGAGCTGAAGAAAAGGAAGGAAACCCTTAGGGCCAAGCGACCCCTCACAATTCGCCCTGAAAGAAAAGATCCCAAGACGTAAAGAGACCCCGACCCGGTAGATCCCTGAAACAAGGGAACTCTCATGGCAGCAAGCCTCTAAACCGTGATTACGAACTCATGGGCAAAAATGGAGCAACAGTCTCACTGACGCCCACTCCAGCCATACTCGAAAAAGAGTAACATGGGCGAAAATAAGGTTAAAATAGACCTCCTAAGAATTAAGAAAACTGCCACAGCAGGATTAAAACTCCACGCCTACAGCTTGCTAGGCCAGGAACTAATCCCTTAGGCCACTTAGTCCTGTGGGCCTCAGCTGAGAAACTTGATCTGCTTTCCTCAGATACACATTTGAAAACCTCTGGATAGTGAGATAAAATGGATGATCGTAAGAAACATACATTCCAGAAGAACACACTCAGAGAATGGATTGCTGCCAAGAGCCATAGTGGGCCTCCGCCCACCACCAAATTCACGACCCTTCCATCTACGCAGGAGGAACTCACTAACTCAGAAATAATCAATTCACCAAGAGGTCCCGACTGGCATGGACCCAGAAGACCAGACCTCAAAGCAAATGCTCTACTGAAAAACCCCCCCAAAAAAACAAAAAAAAAAACAAGGATAATTGGAAGGAAAATTCTAATCCACATACCCCAGAAAACACTCTCACCCTGCTGACAGGGAAGAGACCAAGACAAAACTGCCCCGGGAGAACTAGGCTAAAAATCCCCAACACCGGGAGATCTGGACCGAACACTGGAGAATGATTCCCCAACCGGTAATCCAAAAAGACTGCTAAGACAGAGACAAAAACCCAATGCTATGTCGAAGACTCAGCCTGGGCTGAATCCATCATCCCCCACCACAGCGCCAACAAAGGCCTGAAGGTGAATTGGAGGACAGAACCCGATGAAGTAATTCTAACTTCGTAAGCTCTAAGGCAAAGAGCCTTCCTGTCTGACAGACCAAGCTGCATCCAAAAGATCCAACCTGGTGCCAACACCAGAACTCAGGTCTAGGTCAACCTCTGAGGATGGAACCGGCAGGAAGGAAATCCCAAAGGTCTACTAGCAGATGCTGGAAAAAACAGAACTGCCAAGACTTGGGAGCCACCACAACACTTGAAAACAGGCTACTGTCACATAAGACTCCAGATCCTCAAAAACAACTTAGGATCCAAAGCGAGGTTCCCGGAAGAAAACAGTCCCTAGGAACCGTACCAGCTTAAACAAGCATGTTTTAAATGGACATAGAAGAAAAGTGTGGGATCCTACCGCTCCAGCACGAATGCTTCCTCCGTCCGTCAAATCCGGAAGTGTACAATGAGGCCGTCTGAGCTGCCCCTGGAGTGCCGTAGCCGGGTGGTGCTGAATCACATCACCAGTTCGTAAGTAAGAAGAAAGAATGGCAGGCACTGCAGACCAGGTTTTGTTGCACATAAAAATCCCAATTTTATTGGAAATAAACACGGTAAATACCAATCCAAAAAGTAGGGACCTGGATAAAGATGACTCACAAACAGGCTAAGGATGTACACAGGTGACTGTTTAAATGGACATCCAGCGTCAGCAGCTGGATTCGAACCATCAACCTTCGAGTAGCAAAGCCCCAGTTATAACTACCAGGCTACACTGGGCTACTCTACACAGGAAATATATTCTTCTTCCTAAATCCAGGTAGAGAGAACCGAAACAGTGTGTCAGGCCCCCATGGGGTCTTGAACTCTGGTCTCTCATGTTGTATCCCAGTGACATTCCACTGAGCCATCAGGGGGCTTTTTCTATTCTCTCTAAACAAGAAATCTAATAAGCTTAAAAATCATTGGACCCAAAAAGGATGGGAAAACCCTCCCTTTATTGGACCAGTCACCAACAGTGTAATGACATTGCGAAGAGTACCGGGACAAGACTCCAAAAGTCACCTAGTCCAGAAAGATGGAATGAAAACTTAACTCCGGCCCCTAGGACGCTCGGACCCATATGATCCAGCATCCAGAGTCCATCCAGAAGAACTTAAGACAGGTCCTGCCTGTCCTACGGTATAGATGGACCTGCTCTGCCTGGACCAAAATAACTAGAAAGAGCTCCTTCTTTAGAGTAGAAGGGAAAAACATACTTAACTATTACCCAAAACAGGTCCTGCCCGTCAAGTGTACGACACATCTTGTCATAAAAAACAAACAAATGGCAACTTCTTAATTTCCAGCAGTGCTAGGAAAACTGAGAATAAACAAAATAAAGAAAATAAGCTATGAGGCTTACATTTTTTATCTCTAGCTAATCGAGGGATCATCCCCCCGAACAGAGACCTAGAAGCTGCCATTGGAAGACTCCAACCATCACGATCATCAAGGTCGATATAAACAAAAACAACCCAAGTTACTGACCTTATTCCTAAAAGGAGTTTCCACTAAAACCCCAAGCTCTAAAACAAAAACTATCTGAGACGGATTAGAAATGAAAATAGGTAAACGCACAAAAAGGGACGTCAAAAGGGTGTGCAAACTAAAACAAACAGATCCTGCCTGTTATACAACACAACCCCCCATAGAGCTCGGGACTGGGATTCTATAACTAAATACATGTAGACGATAAAGAAGAGAATCCAACCCTCTCCACTCGTCTAATCAAGATCGTTATCTGATTTAGAGGACTGAGATCCACCTGACGGATCAGGGCTGGGAGCCTCTAACATCGCCAAAACCTCTCTCAGAAGTAAACGCAGGCGTGCTATTCTAAATCTAAATGCTAAATCCTCAGTCAGAGGAGTCAACTCAGGCAACTCCGACCCCGGAGGTTCTACCTCTGAAGTCTCAGAGGGAACCGCATCCCCAGATGACTGATCGGGCACCAACATTCTTTTACACGACGGCCCATGGGTAGGAGAACACAGATTAACCCTTCGCTTGCACATAGCAGGAAGAGGCAAACTCGCTAAAGCCATAGTGATGGCCATACGAAAACGCACAGTAACCTCTGGTGGAAAAAATCTCCCTCAAACAAAGGAGTAATGGTACTTAGGGGAACTGCATGTGTAGGAGAAGATTTTAGAGAACACACCTCACGGGACGAGGAATCCTCATAGCTAAACAGCTCAGTGGTCTCTAACATCTCAACACAGTTTGAAGAGAACACCCTATTGCGGCATACAGAACATAATTGAGCAGGCTGGTCTTATACGCAGGTATCAAAATCAGTATTAGAGGAATCCTCTAGAATATCAGAATCCACCATAGTTCTAATAAAAATGTTTAGCCAAAAAAAAAACAACTGGCATCTTAAACCCCCAATGGCTGGGGCACTCACCACCTCCTATGACCCAGACAGGTAGAGAAAAAACAAGACGTGGCTAATTCCCAGTGACATGGTGCCTTATGCAGGACCGCCCCTGCTAAGAAAATGCGTGCCAGCTTAATAAAACTGTGCAGCTCTATAACCTGAGAAATAGTAATTCCCCTAAGGCAAAGGGGATTTACGTGTGGGAACAGGTCAAAGCTCTCAGAAAATATCCCAGCAGGGTAAGCCTATGTATCCCTTATATATCAAAGAAATATAGAAGGAGAAAAAGAGGTATCCTGTGGCACACTTAAATAGAGAGCTTATATTTTCGATTTTTACATCAGAAAAGGCAAAGAGATTAAAGAAAAAACAGAATTTATGTTTACCTGATAAATTACTTTCTCCAACGGTGTGTCCGGTCCACGGCGTCATCCTTACTTGTGGGATATTCTCTTCCCCAACAGGAAATGGCAAAAAGCCCAGCAAAGCTGGTCACATGATCCCTCCTAGGCTCCGCCTTCCCCAGTCATTCGACCGACGTCAAGGAGGAATATTTGCATAGGAGAAATCATATGATACCGTGGTGACTGTAGTTAGAGAAAATAAATCATCAGACCTGATTAAAAAAACAGGGCGGGCCGTGGACCGGACACACCGTTGGAGAAAGTAATTTATCAGGTAAACATAAATTCTGTTTTCTCCAACATAGGTGTGTCCGGTCCACGGCGTCATCCTTACTTGTGGGAACCAATACCAAAGCTTTAGGGCACGGATGATGGGAGGGAGCAAATCAGGTCACCTAGATGGAAGGCACCACGGCTTGCAAAACCTTTCTCCCAAAAATAGCCTCAGAAGAAGCAAAAGTATCAAATTTGTAAAATTTGGTAAAAGTGTGCAGTGAAGACCAAGTCGCTGCCTTACATATCTGATCAACAGAAGCCTCGTTCTTGAAGGCCCATGTGGAAGCCACGGCCCTAGTGGAATGAGCTGTGATTCTATCAGGAGGCTGCCGTCCGGCAGTCTCATAAGCCAATCTGATGATGCTTTTAAGCCAAAAAGAGAGAGAGGTAGAAGTTGCTTTTTGACCTCTCCTTTTACCAGAATAAACAACAAACAAGGAAGATGTTTGTCTGAAATCCTTTGTAGCCTCTAAATAGAATTTTAGAGCACGAACTACATCCAAATTGTGCAACAAACGTTCCTTCTTTGAAACTGGATTCGGACACAAAGAAGGCACGACTATCTCCTGGTTAATATTTTTGTTAGAAACAACTTTCGGAAGAAAACCAGGTTTAGTACGCAAAACCACCTTATCTGCATGGAACACCAGATAAGGAGGAGAACACTGCAGAGCAGATAACTCTGAAACTCTTCTAGCAGAAGAAATTGCAACCAAAAACAAAACTTCCAAGATAATAACTTGATATCAACGGAATGTAGGGGTTCAAACGGAACCCCCTGAAGAACTGAAAGAACTAAATTGAGACTCCAAGGAGGAGTCAAAGGTTTGTAAACAGGCTTGATTCTAACCAGAGCCTGAACAAAAGCTTGAACATCTGGCACAGCCGCCAGCTTTTTGTGAAGTAAAACAGATAAAGCAGAAATCTGTCCCTTCAAAGAACTTGCAGATAATCCTTTCTCCAAACCTTCTTGAAGAAAGGATAGAATCTTAGGAATTTTTATCTTGTTCCATGGGAATCCTTTAGATTCACACCAACAGATATATTTTTTCCATAATTTATGGTAGATTTTTCTAGTTACAGGCTTTCTGGCCTGAACAAGAGTATCAATGACAGAATCTGAGAACCCTCGCTTTGATAAAATCAAGCGTTCAATCTCCAAGCAGTCAGTTGGAGTGAGGCCAGATTCGGATGTTCGAACGGACCTTGAACAAGAAGGTCCTGTCTCAAAGGTAGCTTCCATGGTGGAGCCGATGACATATTCACCAGATCTGCATACCAAGTCCTGCGTGGCCACGCAGGAGCTATCAAGATCACCGATACCCTCTCCTGTTTGATCCTGGCTACCAGCCTGGGAATGAGAGGAAACGGTGGGAACACATAAGCTAGGTTGAAGCTCCAAGGTGCTACTAGTGCATCCACTAGAGTCGCCTTGGGATCCCTGGATCTGGACCCGTAGCAAGGAACCTAGAAGTTCTGACGAGACGCCATCAGATCCATGTCTGGAATGCCCCACAATTGAATTATTTGGGCAAAGATTTCCGGATGGAGTTCCCACTCCCCCGGATGAAATGTCTGACGACTCAGAAAATCCGCTTCCCAATTTTCCACTCCTGGGATGTGGATTGCAGACAAGTGGCAGGAGTGAGTCTCCGCCCATTGAATTATTTTGGTCACTTCTTCCATCGCCAGGGAACTCCTTGTTCCCCCCTGATGGTTGATATACGCAACAGTCGTCATGTTGTCTGATTGAAACCGTATGAATTTGGCCTTTGCTAGCTGAAGCCAAGCCTTGAGAGCATTGAATATCGCTCTCAGTTCCAGAATATTTATCGGGAGAAGAGATTCTTCCCGAGACCAAAGACCCTGAGCTTTCAGGGGTTCCCAGACCGCGCCCCAGCCCACCAGACTGGCGTCGGTCGTGACAATGACCCACTCTGGTCTGCGGAAGCTCATCCCTTGTGACAGGTTGTCCAGGGTCAGCCACCAACGGAGTGAATCTCTGGTCCTCTGATCTACTTGTATCGTCGGAGACAAGTCTGTATAATCCCCATTCCACTGACTGAGCATGCACAGTTGTAATGGTCTTAGATGAATTCGCGCAAAAGGAACTATGTCCATTGTCGCGACCATCAAACCTATTACTTCCATGCACTGCGCTATGGAAGGAAGAAGAACAGAATGAAGTACTTGACAAGAGCTTAGAAGTTTTGATTTTCTGGCCTCTGTCAGAAAAATCCTCATTTCTAAGGAGTCTATTATTGTTCCCAAGAAGGGAACTCTTGTTGACGGAGATAGAGAACTTTTTTCTACGTTCACTTTCCACCCGTGAGATCTGAGAAAGGCCAGGACTATGTCCGTATGAGCCTTTGCTTGTGGTAGAGACGACGCTTGAATCAGTATGTCGTCCAAGTAAGGTACTACTGCAATGCCCCTTGGTCTTAGCACCGCTAGAAGGGACCCTAGTACCTTTGTGAAAATTCTTGGAGCAGTGGCTAATCCGAATGGAAGTGCCACAAACTGGTAATGCTTGTCCAGAAAGGCGAACCTTAGGAACCGATGATGTTCCTTGTGGATAGGAACATGTAGATACGCATCCTTTAAATCCACCGTGGTCATGAATTGACCTTCCTGGATGGTAGGAAGAATTGTCCGAATGGTTTCCATTTTGAACGATGGAATCTTGAGAAATTTGTTTAGGATCTTGAGATCTAAGATTGGTCTGAATGTTCCCTCTTTTTTGGGAACTATGAACAGATTGGAGTAGAATCCCATCCCTTGTTCTCCTAATGGAACTGGATGAATCACTCCCATTTTTAACAGGTCTTCTACACAATGTAAGAATGCCTGTCTTTTTATGTGGTCTGAAGACAATTGAGACCTGTGGAACCTCCCCCTTGGGGGTAGCTCCTTGAATTCCAGAAGATAACCTTGGGAGACTATTTCTAGCGCCCAAGGATCCAGAACATCTCTTTCCCAAGCCTGAGCGAAGAGAGAAAGTCTGCCCCCCACCAGATCCGGTCCCGGATCGGGGGCCAACACCTCATGCTGTCTTGGTAGCAGTGGCAGGTTTCTTGGCCTGCTTACCTTTGTTCCAGCCTTGCATTGGCCTCCAGGCTGGCTTGGTTTGAGAAGTATTAACCTCTTGCTTAGAGGATGTAGAACTTGAGGCTGGTCCGTTTCTGCGAAAGGGACGAAAATTTGGTTTATTTTTAGCCTTAAAAGACCTATCCTGAGGAAGGGCGTGGCCCTTACCCCCAGTGATATCTGAAATAATCTCTTTCAAGTCAGGGCCAAACAGCGTTTTCCCCTTGAAAGGTATGTTAAGCAATTTGTTCTTGGAAGACGCATCCGCTGACCAAGATTGTAGCCAAAGCGCTCTGCGCGCCACAATAGCAAACCCTGAATTTTTCGCCGCTAATCTAGCTAATTGCAAAGTGGCGTCTAAAGTAAAAGAGTTAGCCAATTTAAGAGCGTGAACTCTGTCCATAATCTCCTCATAAGAAGAATCTTTATCGAGCGACTTTTCTAGTTCATCGAACCAGAAACACGCTGCTGTAGTGACAGGAACAATGCATGAAATTGGTTGTAGAAGGTAACCTTGCTGAACAAACATCTTTTTAAGAAAACCCTCTAATTTTTTATCCATAGGATCTTTGAAAGCACAACTATCTTCTATAGGGATAGTAGTGCGTTTGTTTAGAGTAGAAACCGCCCCCTCGACCTTGGGGACTGTCTGCCATAAGTCCTTTCTGGGGTCGACCATAGGAAACAATTTCTTAAATATAGGGGGAGGGACAAAAGGTATGCCGGGCCTTTCCCATTCTTTGTTTACAATGTCCGCCACCCGCTTGGGTATAGGAAAGGCTTCGGGGGGCCCCGGGACCTCTAGGAACTTGTCCATCTTACATAATTTCTCTGGAATGACCAAATTGTCACAATCATCCAGAGTAGACAACACCTCCTTAAGCAGAACGCGGAGATGTTCCAATTTAAATTTGAATGTAATCACATCAGGTTCAGCTTGTTGAGAAATTTTCCCTGAATCTGAAATTTCTCCATCAGACAAAACCTCCCTGGCCCCCTCAGACTGGTGTAGGGGCATGTCAGAACCATTATCATCAGCGTCCTCATGCTCTTCAGTATTTTCTAAAACAGAGCAGTCGTGCTTTCGCTGATAAGTGGGCATTTTGGCTAAAATGTTTTTGATAGAATTATCCATTACAGCCGTTAATTGTTGCATAGTAAGGAGTATTGGCGCACTAGATGTACTAGGGGCCTCCTGTGTGGGCAAGACTGGCGTAGACGAAGGAGGGGATGATGCAGTACCATGCTTACTCCCCTCACTTGAGGAATCATCTTGGGCATCATTTTCTCTAAATTGTTTGTCACATACATCACATCTATATAAATGAGAAGGAACCTTGGCTTCCTCACATACAGAACATAGTCTATCTGATAGTTCAGACATGTTAAACAGGCATAAACTTGATAACAAAGTACAAAAAACGTTTTAAAATAAAACCGTTACTGTCACTTTAAATTTTAAACTGAACACACTTTATTACTGAATATGTGAAAAAGTATGAAGGAATTGTTCAAAATTCACCAAAATTTCACCACAGTGTCTTAAAGCCTTAAAAGTATTGCACACCAAATTTGAAAGCTTTAACTCTTAAAATAACGGAACCGGAGCCGTTTTTATATTTAACCCCTATACAGTCCCTGGTATCTGCTTTGCTGAGACCCAACCAAGCCCAGAGGGGAATACGATACCAAATGACGCCTTCAGAAAGCTTTTTCTATGTATCTGAGCTCCTCACACATGCATCTGCATGCCTTGCTTCCCAAAAACAACTGCGCATTAGTGGCGCGAAAATGAGGCTCTGCCTATGATTAGAGAAGGCCCCCAGTGAAAAAGGTGTCCAATACAGTGCCTGCCGTTTCTTTAACATAATTCCCAAGAATAAAATAACTCCTCAAAGCTATAAACTATTAAAAATGGCTTACCGGATCCCATAGGGAAAATGACAGCTTCCAGCATTACCAAGTCTTGTTAGAAATGTGTCATACCTCAAGCAGCAAAAGTCTGCTCACTGTTTCCCCCAACTGAAGTTAATTCCTCTCAACAGTCCTGTGTGGAAACAGCCATCGATTTTAGTAACGGTTGCTAAAATCATTTTCCTCTTACAAACAGAAATCTTCATCTCTTTCTGTTTCAGAGTAAATAGTACATACCAGCACTATTTTAAAATAACAAACTCTTGATTTGAAGAATAAAAACTACATTTAAACACCAAAAAACTCTAAGCCATCTCCGTGGAGATGTTGCCTGTGCAACGGCAAAGAGAATGACTGGGGAAGGCGGAGCCTAGGAGGGATCATGTGACCAGCTTTGCTGGGCTCTTTGCCATTTCCTGTTGGGGAAGAGAATATCCCACAAGTAAGGATGACGCCGTGGACCGGACACACCTATGTTGGAGAAATTAATTTTATTAAGTTCATTAAAATAAGAGCGTTAAGTGTGTTAATAAGAATTAAAATGGGGAATATTTGTGTTTACACAAAAAAAACAAAAACATAATTTATGCTTACCTGATAAATTCCTTTCTTCTGTTGTGTGATCAGTCCACAGGTCATCATTACTTCTGGGATATAACTCCTCCCCAACAGGAAATGCAAGAGGATTCACCCAGCAGAGCTGCATATAGCTCCTCCCCTCTACGTCAGTCCCAGTCATTCGACCAAGAATCAACGAGAAAGGAGTAACCAAGGGTGAAGTGGTGACTGGAGTATAATTTAAAAGATATTTACCTGCCTTAAAACAGGGCGGGCCGTGGACTGATCACACAACAGAAGAAAGGAATTTATCAGGTAAGCATAAATTATGTTTTCTTCTGTTATGTGTGATCAGTCCACGGGTCATCATTACTTCTGGGATACCAATACCAAAGCAAAAGTACACGGATGACGGGAGGGATAGGCAGGCTCATTATACAGAAGGAACCACTGCCTGAAGAACCTTTCTCCCAAAAATAGCCTCCGAAGAAGCAAAAGTGTCAAATTTGTAAAATTTGGAAAAAGTATGAAGCGAAGACCAAGTTGCAGCCTTGCAAATCTGTTCAACAGAGGCCTCATTCTTAAAGGCCCAAGTGGAAGCCACAGCTCTAGTGGAGTGAGCTGTAATTCTTTCAGGAGGCTGCTGTCCAGCAGTCTCATAGGCTAAACGTATTATGCTACGAAGCCAAAAAGAGAGAGAGGTAGCAGAAGCTTTTTGACCTCTCCTCTGTCCAGAATAAACGACAAACAGGGAAGAAGTTTGGCGAAAATCTTTAGTTGCCTGCAAGTAGAACTTGAGGGCACGAACTACATCCAGATTGTGTAGAAGACGTTCCTTCTTTGAAGAAGGATTTGGACACAAGGATGGAACAACAATCTCTTGATTGATATTCCTGTTAGTGACTACCTTAGGTAAGAACCCAGGTTTAGTACGCAGAACTACCTTGTCTGAGTGAAAAATCAGATAAGGAGAATCACAATGTAAGGCTGATAACTCAGAGACTCTTTGAGCCGAGGAAATAGCCATTAAAAACAGAACTTTCCAAGATAACAATTTTATATCAATAGAATGAAGGGGTTCAAACGGAACACCCTGTAAAACGTTAAGAACTAAGTTTAAACTCCATGGCGGAGCAACAGCTTTAAACACAGGCTTGATCCTAGCTAAAGCCTGACAAAAGGCCTGGACGTCTGGATTTTCTGACAGACGCCTGTGTAACAAGATGGACAGAGCTGAAATCTGTCCCTTTAATGAACTAGCTGATAAACCCTTTTCTAAACCTTCTTGTAGAAAGGACAATATCCTAGCGATCCTAACCTTACTCCAGGAGTAACCTTTGGATTCGCACCAGTATAGGTATTTACGCCATATTTTATGGTAAATCCTTCTGGTAACAGGCTTCCTAGCCTGTATCAGGGTATCAATAACCGACTCAGAAAAACCACGTTTTGATAAAATCAAGCGTTCAATTTCCAAGCAGTCAGCTTCAGAGAAGTTAGATTTTGATGTTTGAATGGACCCTGTATCAGAAGGTCCTGTCTTAGAGGTAGAGACCAAGGCGGACAGGATGACATGTCCACTAGATCTGCATACCAAGTCCTGCGTGGCCATGCAGGCGCTATTAGAATCACTGATGCTCTCTCCTGTTTGATTTTGGCAATCAATCGAGGAAGCAGCGGGAAGGGTGGAAACACATAAGCCATCCCGAAGTTCCAAGGTGCTGTCAAAGCATCTATCAGAACCGCTCCCGGATCCCTGGATCTGGACCCGTAGAGAGGAAGTTTGGCGTTCTGGCGAGACGCCATGAGATCTATCTCTGGTTTGCCCCAACGTCGAAGTATTTGGGCAAAGACCTCCGGATGAAGTTCCCACTCCCCCGGATGAAAAGTCTGGCGACTCAAGAAATCCGCCTCCCAGTTCTCCACTCCCGGGATGTGGATTGCTGACAGGTGGCAAGAGTGAGACTCTGCCCAGCGAATTATCTTTGATACTTCCATCATTGCTAGGGAGCTTCTTGTCCCTCCCTGATGGTTGATGTAAGCTACAGTCGTGATGTTGTCCGACTGAAACCTGATGAACCCCCGAGTTGTTAATTGGGGCCAAGCCAGAAGGGCATTGAGAACTGCTCTCAATTCCAGGATGTTTATTGGAAGGAGACTCTCCTCCTGATTCCATAGTCCCTGAGCCTTCAGAGAATTCCAGACAGCGCCCCAACCTAGTAGGCTGGCGTCTGTTGTTACAATTGTCCAGTCTGGCCTGCTGAATGGCATCCCCCTGGACAGGTGTGGCCGATAAAGCCACCATAGAAGAGAATTTCTGGTCTCTTGATTCAGATTCAGAGTAGGGGACAAATCTGAGTAATCCCCATTCCACTGACTTAGCATGCACAATTGCAGCGGTCTGAGGTGTAGGCGTGCAAAAGGTACTATGTCCATTGCCGCTACCATTAAGCCGATCACCTCCATGCATTGAGCTACTGACGGGTGTTGAATGGAATGAAGGACACGGCATGCATTTTGAAGCTTTGTTAACCTGTCTTCTGTCAGGTAAATCTTCATTTCTACAGAATCTATAAGAGTCCCCAAGAATGGAACTCTTGTGAGAGGAAAAAGAGAACTCTTCTTTTCGTTCACTTTCCATCCATGCGACCTTAGAAATGCCAGAACTAACTCTGTATGAGACTTGGCAGTTTGAAAGCTTGAAGCTTGTATTAGAATGTCGTCTAGGTACGGAGCTACCGAAATCCCTCGCGGTCTTAGTACCGCCAGAAGGGCACCCAGAACCTTTGTGAAGATTCTTGGAGCCGTAGCCAATCCGAATGGAAGAGCTACAAACTGGTAGTGCCTGTCTAAGAAGGCAAACCTTAGATACCGGTGATGATCTTTGTGAATCGGTATGTGAAGGTAAGCATCTTTTAAATCCACTGTGGTCATGTACTGACCCTTTTGGATCATGGGTAAGATTGTCCGAATAGTTTCCATTTTGAACGATGGAACTCTTAGGAATTTGTTTAGAATCTTTAAATCTAAGATTGGCCTGAAAGTTCCCTCTTTTTTGGGAACCACAAACAGGTTTGAGTAGAACCCTTGTCCTTGTTCCGACCGCGGAACCGGATGGATCACTCCCATTAATAACAGATCTTGTACACAGCGTAGAAACGCTTCTTTCTTTATCTGGTTTGTTGACAACCTTGACAGATGAAATCTCCCTCTTGGGGGAGATAATTTGAAGTCTAGAAGGTATCCCTGAGATATGATCTCTAGCGCCCAGGGATCCTGAACATCTCTTGCCCAGGCCTGGGCGAAGAGAGAAAGTCTGCCCCCCACTACATCCGGTCCCGGATCGGGGGCTCTCGGTTCATGCTGTCTTTGGGGCAGCAGCAGGTTTCCTGGCCTGCTTGCTCTTGTTCCAGGACTGGTTAGGCTTCCAGCCTTGCCTGTAACGAGCAACAGCTCCCTCCTGTTTTGGTGCAGTGGAGGTTGATGCTGCTCCTGTTTTGAAATTCCGAAAGGGACGAAAATTAGACTGTCTAGCCTTAGCTTTGGCTTTGTCTTGAGGTAGGGCGTGGCCCTTACCTCCTGTAATGTCAGCGATAATTTCTTTCAAACCGGGCCCAAATAAAGACTGCCCCTTGAAAGGTATATTAAGTAATTTGGACTTAGAAGTAACATCAGCTGACCAGGATTTTAGCCACAGCGCCCTACGTGCCTGTATGGCGAATCCTGAGTTCTTAGCCGTAAGTTTGGTTAAATGTACTACGGCCTCCGAAATGAATGAATTAGCTAGTTTAAGGACTCTAAGCCTGTCCGTAATGTCGTCTAGCGTAGATGAGCTAAGGTTCTCTTCCAGAGACTCAATCCAAAATGCTGCCGCAGCCGTAATCGACGCGATACATGCAAGGGGTTGCAATATAAAACCTTGTTGAACAAACATTTTCTTAAGGTAACCCTCTAATTTTTTATCCATTGGATCTGAAAAAGCACAGCTATCCTCCACCGGGATAGTGGTACGCTTAGCTAAAGTAGAAACTGCTCCCTCCACCTTAGGGACCGTTTGCCATAAGTCCCGAGTGGTGGTGTCTATTGGAAACATCTTTCTAAATATTGGAGGGGGTGAGAACGGCACACCGGGTCTATCCCACTCCTTAGTAACAATTTCAGTTAGTCTCTTAGGTATAGGAAAAACGTCAGTACTCGCCGGTACCGCAAAGTATTTATCCAACCTACACAGTTTCTCTGGTATTGCAACGGTGTTACAATCATTGAGAGCTGCTAAGACCTCCCCTAGTAATACACGGAGGTTCTCCAATTTAAATTTAAAATTTGAAATATCTGAATCCAATCTGTTTGGATCAGAACCGTCACCTACAGAATGAAGCTCTCCGTCCTCATGCTCTGCAAGCTGTGACGCAGTATCAGACATGGCCCTAGTATTGTCAGCGCACTCTGTTCTGACCCCCAGAATGATCACGCTTGCCTCTTAGTTCTGGTAATTTAGACAAAACTTCAGTCATAACAGTAGCCATATCTTGTAATGTTATCTGTAATGGCCGCCCAGATGTACTAGGCGCCATAATATCACGCACCTCCCGGGCGGGAGATGCAGGTACTGCCGCGTGAGGCGAGTTAGTCGGCATAACTCTCCCCTCGCTGTTTGGTGAAATTTGTTCAAATTGTACAGATTGACTTTTATTTAAAGTAGCATCAATACAGTTAGTACATAAATTTCTATTGGGCTCCACCTTGGCATTGGAACAAATGACACAGATATCTTCCTCTGAGTCAGACATGTTTAACACACTAGCAATAAACTTGCAACTTGGTTATAATCTTTTTTAGCAAAAAACGTACTGTGCCTCAAAGAGGTACTAAACGATTAAATGACAGTTGAAATAATGAACTGAAAAACAGTTATAGCATCAAACTTTAAAACAACACAACTTTTAGCAAAGGTTTGTTCCCATTAGAAAAATAACAATAATTAAATTTGACATAAAAATTACAGAGCAAAGTTTTTATTCACAGTCAATATAAAATTCTCACAGCTCTGCTGAGAGAATCTACCTCCCTCCAAAGAAGTTTGAAGACCCCTGAGATCTGTCAGAGATGAACCGGATCATGCAGGAAATATAAGAGTAACTGACTGGAATTTTTTGATGCGTAGCAAAGAGCGCCAAAAACGGCCCCTCCTCCTCACACACAGCAGTGAAGAGAAACGAAACTGTCACAATTAAAACCAAACAACTGCCAAGTGGAAAATAATGCCCAAATATTTATTCACTCAGTACCTCAGAAATGTAAACGATTCTACATTCCAGCACAAACGTTTAACATGATAAATACTTATTAAAAGGATTAGTGACTTTTAACAGAGTAGTTCCGGTGAAATACCATCCCCAGAATACTGAAGTGTATACATACATGTCATTATAACGGTATGGCAGGATTTTCTCATCAATTCCATTCAGAAAATAAAAACTGCTACATACCTCAATGCAGATTCATCTGCCCGCTGTCCCCTGATCTGAAGCTTTTACCTCCCTCAGATGGCCGAGAACAGCAATATGATCTTAACTACTCCGGTTAAAATCATAGTAAAAAACTCTGGTAGATTCTTCCTCAAACTCTGCCAGAGAAGTAATAACACGCTCCGGTGCTATTGTAAAATAACAAACTTTTGATTGAAGTCATAAAAACTAAGTATAATCACCATAGTCCTCTCACACATCCTATCTAGTCGTTGGGTGCAAGAGAATGACTGGGACTGACGTAGAGGGGAGGAGCTATATGCAGCTCTGCTGGGTGAATCCTCTTGCATTTCCTGTTGGGGAGGAGTTATATCCCAGAAGTAATGATGACCCGTGGACTGATCACACATAACAGAAGAAAAAAGAGTATGATCCAATTTATGCTGGGTTGTCACCCATGGAACTCATAGGAACAGCTTATTATCCATTATATTAGACAGAAAAGAATGTATCAATTTACATAAAGCTTTCCCTATTTTGGTAAGAATATACGTGGTCTTATTGGTATCAAATACCCCTAAAGATGTTCCAATTCATCATACATTAATTTGTGAATGTTAAAATCTAAAGTGCAAGAATATTAAAAATACTGTGTCTAGGATCACACAGGGTTAATAAGTAATACCTTAGCTTATAGATGTGGCTTGCATAATCAAAAAAATGTGGGTAGTATATCAAATTATTCTTATGTAGCAAAATGCTAAGCTCATATGCAAAAGTTACCGAAGGGGGTGCTTAAGCAATATCACAGCGTTTCCCCGAACGGACACGGACTGATTTAGCTTAGACTAAATAAAGGATAGCATATATTATGTCCAACAATTAATTCTCAAATATAATAACTGCCCCGCATATCAGTCACACATATTAAACTGAATAATCCCTGAAGGTATCAAAATGTTATTATTAGAACGTCTTCCAATAATAAAGTGGTGTCCTGAGACACAGTGTAAGGTTAGAAAAAACGTGTATTGCTTCTCGTTACAAAGAAAGGGGATTGTCCCCTAAGTACAGCTTATGATCATATAGGTTAGTTGAAAACCCGGTATTGGGTAGTGGAGAGTGTTTGTGCACACATCAAATGGGAATTAAAAATATTGTACTATGAAGTGGTTATTGTTGCGGTATAGTTTCAATTTGTATCATGGATTATTCTCCCACTAAAAACCCACCAAGTTTTAAGCTAAAGTGCCGAAATTCGGATATTGTTTTTTGTTATAAAGAGAGGGTATTGCCCCTAAGTAAAACTTGTTTGGATCTCATATAGGTTAGCTGAGAACCCGGTATTGGGTAGTGGAGAGTGTTTGTGCACACATCAAATGGAACTATGGGATATCTTCGGTGAGAGTAATGTGGATACTCCACAGAACTGCTCCCTTAGCTGACAATAATGACTATAGGTGCTATAAAATGATTATCGTTACACTATAGTTTGCTTATACCATAGATTATTTTCCCACTAAACAACCCTCCGAGTTTTAAGCTAAGGTGACGATATTCGGCCAACAAAATTAAATTATTCTGTTCGATTAACAATTAACACATGGAGAAGCAGAGCGAATGCCTGACGCGCATTTCGCCTACTGCTTTGTCAAAGGCTCTATAAAAAGCTCTATAACCTGTATCAGAATATGAGCCCAAAATGTCTCCAACACATATGCAGTCAAACTCACATAACAAACATGATTAACTAGACCCTACTGTTCAATAATCCCCCACAGGAGATGTTAACCATTGATTCCATAAAGATAAAGGAGTCCCACTGAGACCCTGTCTTCTATTGTTAACATGTCTGTAAAAAATGAAACAATCTTACCGTAATCCATTCCGTTGAACAGCAACATGGTTTTTCAAGTTTGACAGATAGTAGCAGCGCCTCTGTCATGGACTTGAGTGAAGAAAGCAGGCAACAAAACTCGTCAACGCTGATTGCTTATAGGAGCCGTTAATATGAGTCTGGATGGTTTCGCAGAAAGACTCTCCTGCATCTCCAGACTCTAACTTTCACCAATGTTCTCACTGAGAGGCTGACAAGACTACTTAAAACTCCAGTTCCATCCCAAAGGGCAGATACCCTTCCTAAGAAACTACTTCGAAAAACTTGACACTTCTCTGCCAACCTCCTGTGACGAAAGGCAAAGAATGACTGGGGGATGAGGGAAGTGGAGGAGGTGGAGGAGGTATTTAAGCCTTTGGCTGGGGTGTTTTTGCCTCCTCCTGGTGGCCAGGTTCTGTATTCCCACAAGTAATGAATGCAGCTTTGGACTCTCCCTGTATTTAGAATGAATCCTGTATGTTCACATATATATATATATATATATATATATATATATTATTTTTTTTAATTTTTAAAAGGTATACTTTTTTTTACCAGGCACTTCAAAATATTTTCTGTCCAGCCACAGACCTTTTTAGTCCATGCGCCAACTCTAGCTATAACAGTTCTTTCTAGGTTCCACTAGCAGTAAGGAATACTGCTGAATAAACTTTATTTAAGATTACTGAAAGCTTGGTCGGTAAGCATTATTATTGCAGGGTACAATTCCAATCATTTACCACAGTGTTTCTCAACTCCGGTCCTAAGGTACCCCCAACAGGCCAGGATTTAATTATAGCTGAACCAGTGGACAGGTTAAGTAATCAGCTGATCAGTAACACCATGGTTACTAACCCGCTCTTACCCATCAGCTGATTATTTCACCTGTGCACTGGTTCAGCTAAATTGAAAAACTGGCCTGTTGGGGGTACCGCAGTTGAGAAACAAAGATTTACCAGATACATAAATAATGTCCTGTAGCAAATAATTTATTTTCTTCCTAAGACAGAGGTAATAGGTTACAGAAGATGGAAATATGTCTTTGAAAGGGCTAAACATTGCTTATAGCAGTTAAGTCATAGAAATATAGAATTTAACGCTAGATAAAAACCAAAAGGCCTATCAAGTCTATTCATATTACATATGCAGTGCAAACATATTTCTTAACCTAGCCTTTAACATGTTCCTGGCATTTTTTTTTATTCTATCACTGTACTTGTGTTTGCCATATCTATAGGAAGTTATTTCATGAATCCACCACCCTTTCTGTAAAAAAAACAATGCTTCCTCACATTTCTCCTAAACCTGCTACCCTCTTACTTAAAATTAAGACCCCTTGTTTCGGTATTCCTTTTTTTGTGGAAAATACTTTTAGCTTCCAATTTATTAATTCCCTTCATATTTTGCAAGGTTTATATCATCACCTCTTTCTGTTCTCTACTCTAAACTATAAACATTTAAATCATAGATGATTCCATGGTACATTTTATATTTTAGACCTTGTACCATTTCTGTAGCCATCCTTTAGATTATGTCTAATTTATTTATATACTTTTGTAGATATGGGGGTCCATTTAACAACCCCTGGGCGAAAACAAGTAGACATCTCCTTCCTTGTTTGCCTATCTTTGCAGCTAGCTTGCAGCAATACATTGCCCGCATTTATCATTGAACAAGCTGCTGTTTGTGCAATACCGCGCCCTGCTCATGTGCAGCTAATTGCACACAAGCAGGGCCTGTCAATCACCCCAGTTGGAGAAGCCCATGGGGATTGAGGATCGCCACTTTATAGTTGGCATAGCAGGTTAGGAAGCAGAGGTCTGATGGCTGCTGCTTCTTAACTATTGGCTGTGGGCTCGCTCATGCGAGCCTGCAACCATAGGAGCACCTAAGCTGTGTTCACAGCTTCCTAAATGGAGCCCATGGTCCCCAGAACTGTACACTCTATTCAAGATGGGGCCTAATTAGTTCTATGTAAAGTGGCATTAGAACCTTGCGATTTCTGATGCAAATACCTCTTCCAATGCAACCAAGTATTATAATCATAACAAAGAAAAGGAAAGAGGCACCATATGTGAATTAATTACCAACTGGGTATATGAACATCAAAAGACACAGGGTACTCACATGGTGTGGAGGCACCAACTTGTGCCAATAGAGGCGGGCTGGTTTTTGTAGCAGACCAGCTAGCTGAACCAGGGCAATGTACTGGACACACCGATGCGGTCACTACCAGATGGATAGCTGGGCTCAGGTGTTGTTACTCTCCCAAGGATAGCGTCCAGAAAGATACAGGGAAGGCTATACCAAAACCTCCTAAGATAGCGTAGTTGAATATGCACACAGCAATAAGAGCTATTGTATAAAACTTTTCAGATTTGTTTAATAAAACAATATAAAAACACAATTAAAAATAGCTCATGCTAAGATTGTGCACCAGCAAAAAATATGCAACGCGTTTCACAGTGTGCACCGTTTCATCAGACATAAGTACATGGTATTAGTTTGACCCTTATATAGGGCTAGACTACCTCAACAAAATATGCATCTACCCTCCCCCTACAATTAGTGTGAACACCAATCAGAGCACCCTTTGTCACATTAGTAAAAAGTAGTCACACCTGTGTGTTTTTTTGGATCTACTAGTTACTTATATCAGCATTATATTACTGCATTCCCAAATTTGAATAAAGATAAGCTAGTTGTTATAAAAACATGTTATTCAAAATACATAATGGCAAACACACCACCCCTCCATTGAAACCACTGATACTATTATTATTAGTTATACGTCACCTGTTTATATCAAATGATTATTAGGTTCCGGATAATTGTATATTCTAATAGAAGGGAAGCGCTGGACCCAGCTCGTGATGTGTAAACAGGAGAACCAATCAAAAACAAGGACAAAGACAACTCTCATATGTATCGCCAAGCGTGTTAGGCGGATACAATAAGCTACAAATGTGAACACAAACAATGTAACCATGGTAATTGCTTAGCCTGAAATGGCTAAATTTAATAAAATCAAACTTTTATAAATAAAATTGATACCTCCATAAAGGAGTTTACTATGAGCTACAACTGTGTAACGGTTAGGCACTTTGTATAGCCTTGATACAGGAACACATACATATTTCAACAACCATAGGTTATTTGTACCTTTATACATATATAATATCTTAGGTGCCATTAGTATTTTTGTTATTGAATATATAACCTCTCTGTTATTCACAATAGTTCATTGTCTTCAGGCAATGTATCTTATATAATAAAAAAAATTATACTCAAGTTTCACTACCTTAGTCATAACACCTTTGCACCTTTATTATATAAATTTCATACAATCTTATTTTTGTATAGTTAATAATAATAATATCCTTTTATATAGGATGCACAGTTAATATAATATGCACCCCATTTATATAGGTACACTTAGTTACCCCATAAGGGACACCCACACATTTTTTATTATTATATGGATCTTTATATTTTTCTATTATACATCACATAAATCCTACTTTAGATCAAATTTATGATCTAGTGACAGTACTATTTTTGGGTCCTCTGCCCACTTCTTGCAGCCGTTATCTTAGAGGACAACCATTTAGTATGTCAACACTTTTGCTAATTATATTTGTATCTACATCACTATAATGTTTTTTGTAAGGTAACACCCACACTTGACCATATACATTGACATATATTCCCCATTATTATCACATCCCATTAGTTTACCTATATAGTCAAATATATATATATATATATATATATATATATATATATATTTTCCACAGACATTTATATTTGCAAACCCATAAATCGTAGTTAGTGTCACATTGTGGTTTTATATTTAGTCATTATTAACACGCATCACTCTTATTCATATATAATTTTTATTATACACAGTTGTAGCTCATAGTAAATTCCTTTATAGAGGTATCAATTTTATTTATAAAAGTTTGATTTTATTACATTTAGCCATTCCAGGCTAAGCTATTACCATGGTTACATTATTTGTGTTCACATTAGTAGCTTATTGTATCCGCCTAACATGCTTGGCAATACATATGGGAGTTGTCTCTATCCTTGATTTGATATAAACATTTGATATAAACAGGTGACGTAGGAGGGTGGCGTTCTAAGTACCCATGGAGATTGGTAGCGGCTTCCACATTAGCGGTCCAATCAGGTCTATAGACCAGTGACGTATAAATCATTTGTTTTGATACAACGTGCTTTATGGGGATTCATACAAACACGCCAATTTTAAGGTTTCAAATTGTGATCAACTATATTAAATGTTTGGTCAAACACACTAATGCAGGTACGCAAATCATTTAGATTACATTGTATTTATAACTACTAATAACAGTATCGGTGGTTACAATGGAGGGCCGGTGTGTTTGCCATTATGTTTTTTGAATAACATATTTTTATAACAACTAGTTTATCTTTATTCAAATTTTGGGAATGCAGTAAAATAATGCTGATATAAGTAACTAGTAGATAAAAAAGCACAGGTGTGACTACTTTTTACTAATGTGACAAAGGGTGCTCTGATTGGTGTTCACACTAATTGTAGGGGGAGGGTAGATGCATATTTTGTTGAGGTAGCGTAGCCCTATATAAGGGTCAAACTAATACCATGTACTTATGCCTGATTAAACGGTGGACACCGTTTGCTGGTGCACAATCTTAGCATGAGCTATTTTTAATTGTGTTTTTATATGGTTTTATTAAACAAATCTGAAAAGTTTTATACAATAGCTCTTATTGCTGTGTGCATATTCAACTACACTACCTTGGGAGGTTTTGGTATAGCCTCCCCTGTATCTCTCTGGACGCTATCCTTGGGAGAGTAACAACACCTGAGCCCAGCTATCCATCTGGTAGTGACCGCATCGGTGTGTCAAGTACTTTGCCCTGGTTCAGCTAGCTGGTCTGCTGCAAAAACAAGCCTGCCTCTATTGGCACAAGTTGGTGCCTCCACACCATGTGAGTACACTGTGTCTTTTGATGTTTATACAAAGTTGGTGATTGATTCACACATACGGCGCCTCTTTCCCTGTCTTTGTTATATCCAGAACTGCCTATTATTTATGGTGAAGTCAGAGTGCTGCCCAATTTGAACGGATACAAGTTTCCATCATCACTAAGAAGCATAATACACCAGAAGGACTCTCTTTGGGACTGGCTTATTATTATGATACATCAGCTGATTGGTTTTGTATGAGATATTCTTCTTTCATATATGAGAGATATATAGTCTTACTGACTTTAGCTTATACATCTGCCTTTGGTATATACAGTAGAAAATGATATATCAAAACCAGCTCCGTCCACAGTAATAACACTTGGTGTGATAACAATAATGAGAGAATGGAGCGCATACACAATCAATTAGAAACAGCCAGGGTTCCCATGTAATATGCCAAAGAAATAAGTGCAACCTGCATGCGGCAGAAAAAAAAGTCACAAAAACACACAGGACGATTGCTCACCACCCTCGGTAATTGGACTTATCTGCACTTTGATGGCAAACAATAGCTCCAGTATGTGCTCCTGCAGTCTCTTTGCCCGGGCTTCATGTTGCATCCGGGTTACACGTGATACACACTCCTCCAGTGGTTGCCCAATAGTGTTGCTCCAAAAAAAGTCACAAAAGACAGCTGATCCACAGTGGCACCGCGAAGGTGCCGTGCTTGACAGGGAAAGCGGTAAACTTCACAGATGAAAAAGCAAAAGCTGACACGTCTCCATAAGGTTAAAAAGTCATTTATTAGAAGTCACTTAAAATTAACAAGGAGGTTTGTAAAGCCAAAGAAATATGCCTTATTTCTTTGGCTTTGCAAACCTCCTTGTTAATTTTAAGTGACTTCTAATAAATGACTTTTTAACCTTATGGAGACGTGCCAGCTTTTGCTTTTTCATCTGTGAAGTTTACCTTTGGTGTATATATATATATATATATTTTTTTTTTTTACTTATGAGAGTCTGCGTATCCATATAGGATATTTTGTTACTGTTTAAAGCGCCTCCTATAGGGATTGTAGACCCCTTTTTGTCAAGTATTCTAATCACTGTACATGCTGCATTGTTTACCAAATTTGAAATAATCTGGAAAAAAAAAATCTGAAGTCCTATTCCTCTTTCGTTACGGTCAGTTATGTACCATTGAGACTGTAATGCATAAATTTGCTGTTGGTCATATTACATTTTTTATTTGATTTATTTCCCATTCCTCACTGCTCATTTGAGTCACCCCTCCTGAAACATCAACTCTGTTACAAATTTTTGTATAATAAGCAAACAAACACATTGTTGCCTGGAGCCCATAACCAATATCACTGATGACAAAACAGGCCCAAGGACTGATCCTTGAGGAATGCCACTATTGCTTTGTATACTGCAGTGTTAAACGATGGAAGATACTACATTCCAGAGTTCTTATCTCCAATCAAAAGGACAAATTAGAAATTCCTCTCTGTCAGAGAGACAATTAGTGGGTTGTATTCGTTAAATTGTTATTGGTTATTTTCCAAGTGTTTGGCATGTATATGAACTAGAATAACTAGATGGGCTCTGTATAAACATGTGTGTGGTGTTCAATAAAGAATATACTGATTTCATAACTTAGACTCAGGTTGATTTTGTGCAATCTGGGTAGTGTCTCTTAAGATGTATTTCACTTTAATCTATATTGCTTGAGTCTCTAGTGAGTAAAGTCTTTGTAAATACTGCTATGATTGTACTCTGCTGGACCCACCAGGTCACTAATAGACAAAGTCCGGAGCTGCAATTTATTTGTATCTTGAAAGCGGTTACATATAAAACCAAATAAACATGCCCTTAGTTAACACAGCTTACGCGTTTCGGCTATACGCCGTACTCATAGCTTGCTGACCACCCTCTCACTAATGGGCTATTTAAGAGAGTTAAAATCATCCGATTCGTTAAGGGGCCATGTTTAAATTAACTGTTTCATTGCTGAATTCATTTTAACCTCTAATGTTACTGAGCTTATTAGCTCTGCTCTCTCTACAAAGCTGAACATTAGAGAAAAAACACGATACATGTAACACATTGTGGTATAATATAATACAATACATTGTCTGAACCATTTCAAGTTGTGAAAAAAATTTTTTACACTCAACACTTAGAATTTTCATGCATCAATTAAACACTTGAATATATGTTCATAACTAGTATTACAAGAAAGTCTAAAGTGCGATCTTAAAATCACTACTTGACTACACAATTGATTGGTCATTCCTAGGATCTTATTAAAGATAAAAAAAAACAAAAAAAAAACCTTTAAATTCCTTTATTTTAGTATATAATAAATTCACTATTTTCCAAAAGCCATTACGAGTATGTGAATAGGGTAATACCTGTTGTCTTAAAAAACATATTAAAGGATGAGATACATTTGTGTAGTGTAACTAAATCCCTTACTTAATTATCCTACTAAGATGGGCCAAAAATTACTTATCTTGTTTCCCCTAACCAACCCAAACAGAGGACACCAACAATATATAGTGTCAGATGTACCTCTGCTTGTGAAGGTGGGTATAGATACTGTAAGCTTATCTAAAAAGTTAAATTAACTGTAACCAGATTCTACAACTTCAAATGGGTTGTAATTGTGTAGACTAATTCCAAAAATTAATTAAATCATAAGAGGAATTTAGTCCCTTTCGGTACCTAGTCTGTAGATGAAAAATCCAGAATATTTCCCCCTCTCGATTTTGTATTAACTATTTCAATAATGGTTCATTTAAAGCTCTTGGCTTTTTTGTTATGGACCAAATTGAAATGTTGTACCATGGGGGTGGTCAAGACACTGTCCTTGATGTCCAAGAGGTGTTCCCTGATACGTATTTCTCTGGATGTCATGCCTACATACTGTAAGTGACAATCCCCACATCCTGCTAGATATATAGTATATCTGCTCCTACAGTTCATACACCTGTCATGATGATAAGTCCTATGTGTTACCTCACTTTTGAAACCCTCTCCTACTGTGACGTATTGACAAGCTTTACAAGAGTGGTTATTACATCGAAACACACCCTTGAAGCGAAGCCAAGAGCTTTGTTCGCCCGTTTTTGGTACTTTAAGCTGAGTAGGTGCCAACATGTTCCCCAGGGAAACTCCTTTCCTGAAGGAACATTTGCAACCTCTTTCTACTGTCTCTATCAAGGCCTCATCTGCCGCTAATAGTCTAAAGTTCTTCTGTACTATATGGCAGATTTTGTGGTATTGCATACTGTAATCTGTGGTGAAGAAGATCACTCTATTGCTAACTCTATTAGATTCCGATTTCTCCAATAGAGTTTGTCTATCAATTGTGGCTACTTCCAGTCTCATCTTTGCAACCACAAATTGTTTATAGTCCCTACTAAGTAGGCGGTCAGATAGATGATCGGCCTGTATATCATACTGCAAAGGGTCACTGCAGTTTCTCTTGAGTATTGAGAACTGCCCCTTTGCCACTGATCTGAATACTTGTTTCGGATGACTGCTCCTGGCATGGAGAAGGGTGTTGCCAGTTATGGGTTTTCTGTACACCACTGTTTCGATTCCCACATTTGGTATACCAATCAGGGTCAAATAAAAAAAAAATCATTTAATTTTGGAGTTGTTGAGCTCAAACGTGAACTCTAATCCCATATCATTGGTATTTAACCAGGCAACAAATTCCTCTGAAAAATTTACCTTATCTCACACCAGGAGCAAGTCATCTATACAACATTTATAAAAACGTATATACTGTCTATAGGGGTTTTCACCCCCATAGATGCGGGACAGCTCTCACCACCCCATATAGAGGTTGGCGAAAGAGGGCGCAAACTTTGCGCCCATAGCTGTCCAACATCTCTGGAGGTAAAAGACTCCCTCAAAGGAAAAATAGTTGTGTGTCAACAGGTACTTAAGCATCCTTAGAATGTAGTTGACATACTCGTCAGTGTAGCCAGTGTTTCTGTGCAGAAAAAATTCTACAGCCTCCAAACCCCTGTTATGGGGTATTGAAGTATAGAGCGCCCTGACGTCAATAGTAAGCCAAATATCTGATTCTTCCCAGTCCAAGTCCTTCATGAGATTCAAAACATGGTTAGTGTCCTGAATGTAGCTGGTGAGACCCCCCAATAATGGCTGCAGAACACTGTCCAGCCACTGTGAGGTTCTTTCAAGTAATGACCTTATTCCACTAACAATGGGTCTACCCATGACTCCCTCCAGAGACTTATGGACCTTGGGCAGATGGTTAAAAATTGGTATCACAGGGTTGTCTACCAAGAGGAAGTCACCGGTAGACTCATCCAAGATCCCCAGATCTTTACCATCGTCCAAGATTTGTGCCAAATCTTTCTTGAACCTGATTATAGGATCTCCGCCCAATTTCTGATAGAATTTTTCATTTGCCAACTGTCTCTCTGCTTCAGCAATGAACTGCAATCTAGACATAACTACAACGGAACCACCCTTGTCAGCATTCCTTATAACCAGGTCTGGGTTTTTCTGTAACTTCTTTAAAACCCTTCTTTCCTTGGCATTCAAATTGTGCTGTCCATCTTGGGTGGTCCGGTGTAGCAATGTCAGGTCTCTTTCCACCCTCGCCTGAAAAGTCTCCAAAATATTACCCCTGCATTGAATGGGATAAAATTTGGAACTTTCCCTAAACAAAGGTATATTGGCAACTGCGGCATGGTTTTTTTACCATTCCCTCTTGCCACAAATCTTCCATTGTGGCTATGTCACAAGCTTCAGTGAAAGATAGTTTGTTTGTATCCATCCTGTTGTAATTACCTACCCTACTAGGGTGTTCTGTATCGTCAGTCTGTCTATTGAAAAATAATTTTTTCAAAGTTAGTCCTCTAATTAATTTATTTAGATCTATCAGTGTGTTGAAAAGGTTGAAGCTTTGTGTTGGTACAAAACCCAAAAATAAATTCAAAACTTTTAATTCTGTCTCAGTAAGTGTATAGTCCGACAGATTTACAACATTGTTACTTATTGATACTTGCTTCTGAATCTTCCTCTTCTGGTTGGATATCTGTTTTGACCTGGATACCCCTCCAGTCCACCTCTTCCTCATCCCCCCCCTTTCCGGTTTGGTTTGAGGGAGGGAAAAAACCTGTTCTAAACCTAATCTGTCTTCCTGATCAATATTGGGGGTATCTCTCTGACTTTCCAATTGTATACTCTCAGAGATGTATTTAGATCCCCCTGTTTTTTGTTGTTTCTTGAGGATGGGTGGAATCTCTCTGGTTTTTATCTTGGGTCTCACTACTGGCTCATCTACCGAGTTCAGAGTCACCGTGGAGGATCTCACAACTGTGTCCTCCCCACCTGATGCCGAACTCTCATCATACGACTCCGCCTCACTCTCTGAAAAGGTAACCTTTTTGTTACCAGAGTCATTGTGTTTGTGGTCAATGTTGGAGCCACTTCTGTTCTTATTATTCTTGTTACTGTTATTGTAGCCTCTACCCCTTCCTCTTCCTCTGGATCTATTATAGGCTCTACGGCCTTCAGACCTCTCTTATTTATTCCAGACAAATATCTTGTTGTTATCGTAATCTGACTGATCCCTTAAATATGTATTATGCTTAACCTCTATCAACAATGTCTTAGTTTCTGCGATTGTTCTTTTCAAAATGCCATCATATTTGGCATAATCTAAAGCATTTCTTCTTAAATTTAACTACACTTGTAATAGTTCTATTTGTTGAGTTATAGAGTTAAGGGCCTTGGTTTTGAAGTGGACCAAAAGTTGCATTAAGCGAAGGGAACAGTCTGATAGGATAATGTTCCACTCGTTAATAAACTCCAAATCATCAGTCTGGAAAGTGGGGAACTTGTTTACCCTAAGACCTCTGGGAATAATTTTTAGTTTGTGATATTTGTTTAATGTCATGATATCCCATCTAAGTTTATTTTATTTAATGAGTAGGAATTCCACCTCCTCAAATAATTTAGCAAGGGGAAATTTGGATCTATCCGTACAGAAGATTTCCTCTAAATCCTGTATACAGCTACCCCTTTCTTGTTAGGTAATCAGTTAAAAAAATTTCCCTCCTTCATTCACTACTTCCACCTCCATAGTGTGTGATCTAATGTAATTAATGTAGTCTCCTATTAAATACTGTCCTAAACTAGGTTACTTAGAAATGGGATCCCTACCTTTTTCAAGGTTTCTTAATATACAAACTTGTTTGGTAACCTGTATATTCTTAAATTCTTATATAACTGTTGCATATGCTGAGAAAATGAAGTCTGATGTGAGTATTGAGGTATAGGTATAGGCAGTCCAATAAGAAACTAACAATAACAAGTCAGTTTGTAAAACCCAAGTGTAAACAATAGTAACATTGAATATTAGTGACGATAGATTAATAAGCCTAGGATCATTTGGCCAGTCACATTTAAATACAGATGTGATTACAAAAATCTGACAGTACTTAAGATTAAGGCTAAAAATGAACATGTGACCATGCCTAAGTCCAAAATATGACACAATGTGATAACTAGTAATGATGATACAGTTAGAATATGCAATCAACTCAATATATGTGGTTGAAAAAGCTAATAAAAAAGTACTTGCAGCTGTAATATTAGACCATACTAAAGAGTCTCAGTTGAAAACTAGACCTGTAGTGTAAACATAGATACTTTACGTTCAATAGGGAACAGCACCCTTATCTACAGATGCAACTAACTAGTCCATACTCAGTGGATAGCTATATTGTGTTTAGGGAGAAAAAAGAAACAAAAAAAGTTGATTCACTAACAAAAGCATATGTTTGTCCAATCTGAAAAGGAAAAGTTAGTTATAATTTTTATGAAATTCCCCATATAGAATGCCCAATTGATAAATGTATGAGATGGGTATATGAGCATATCCTTATGGGCATATATTATTAAGACACATTTAAATGTTAAATGGGGTTAATACCAAAAGCCAAACCATAGAACTGTCCTAGTATCCCTTAATAAATAATGCTCAATGTGGGAATTAGTAAGATTAGATACTATTAATATAAAGACAAAACAATATAAAAGTCCATATGTAGTAATAGTCCCAAAAGTTTCTGGTATGAAGGAAAGCAAAATCAAGAAATTATGCAAACAACGTGTTTGACCAAATAAGTCTATAGTTCATGAAGTAAAAGTGAATCCTTATCTGGTCAGGAATCCGGAAGATAAACAAACGTGCAGAGTCCCAAAAGTCCCGTAACAGGACCGCCGGACCCAGGGTCCAGTGTAGCCAAACACCATAAACGAAACTGAAAATAACCCCTGTGAAGGGGAGACCCTTGTATCACACAGAAAGTACCTCCAATAAAGTGAAAACTGTTCTGTGCCGTATGCACTGCTGTATCGTGTTGCACAAAATCCAATATACCCAAAGTCCCCACTGCTCCTTCTTAGCCTCTACAAACTTACCCTCTCTCTCTTCACGACCTTTCCCGATATTGCCCACTGTGAGATGAGCCGTTTGGGAGACCTCTCTCCTAGGTTCTCAGTGAACCGCCGTATTACAGCTTGGAATGTATTCCCACAAGCTAACAGCCGCAACGTGCAGCCTGGGCGTCCGCCACACACACTCACTCCGGGGCTCTGAAGGATGACGTCAGATGACGTGGCCGGCTTACGAGGGGGAGCATATACCAGGTATAGCAAAAACGGGGAGAAGGGAGAAATTGCAACTGTACTTCACCTCCTTGTTAGTTAAGACCTCCAGGAATTCACCAACTGCCAAAGCTCCACAATTAGGCTCAAAGATGCAAAAATAGACAAAGTCCGGAGCTGCAGTTTAAAACTTCTGAATATTTATTTGTATCTTGAAAGCGGTTACATCTAAAACCAAATAAACATGCCCTTAGTTAACACAGCTTACGCGTTTCGGCTATACGCCGTACTCATAGCTTGCTGACCACCCTCTCACTAATGCAGAGGTATATCTGACACTATATATTGTGGGTGTCCTCTGTTTGGGTTGGTTAGGGGAAACAAGATAAGTAATTTTTGGCCCCATCTTAGTAGGATAATTAAGTAAGGGATTTAGTTACACTACACAAATTTATCTCATGCTTTAATAGGTTTTTTAAGACAACAGGTATTACCCTATTCACATACTCTTAATGGCTTTTGGAAAATAGTGAATTTATTATATACTAAAATAAAGGAATTTAAAGGTTTTTTTTATCTTTAATAAAATATCCTCAATTGTGTCAAGTAGTGATTTTAAGATTGCACTTTTGACTTTCTTGCAATACTAGTTATGAACATATATTCAAGTGTTTTTACTTTGCAACAATACTGTGGTCAACTTTATTCACTTTAGTCTAAATAATAGAAAGCTATTTTGTTTAAGGAAAGGATGAAATTGCTAATGATCACAGGGTTTAATTGATGCATGAAAATTCTAAGTGTTGAGTGCAAAAAAACTTGAAATGGTGCAGACAATGTATTGTATTATATTATACCACAATGTGTTACATGTATCGTGTTTTTTCTCTAATGTTCAGCTTTGTATAGAGAGCAGAGCTAATAAGCTCAGTAACATCAGAGGTTAAAATGAATTCAGCAATGAAACAGTTAATTTAAACATGGCCCCTTAACAAATCAGATGATTTTAACTCTCTTAAATAGCCCATTAGTGAGAGGGTGGTCAGCAAGCTATGAGTATGGCGTATAGCCGAAATGCATAAGCTGTGTTAACTAAGGGCATGTTTATTTGGTTTTACATGTAACCGCTTTCAAGATACAAATATTCAGAAGTTTTATACTGCAGCTCCGGACTTTGTCTATTTTTGCATCTTTGAGCCTAATTGTGGAACTTTGGCAGTTGGTGAATTCCTGGAGGTCTTAACTAACAAGGAGGTGAAGTACAGTTGCAATTTCTCCCTTCTCCCCGTTTTCCCTATACCTGGTATACGCTCCCCCTTGTAAGCCGGCCACGTCATCTGACGTCATCCTTCAGAACCCCGGAGTGAGTGTGTGTGGCGGATGCCCAGGCTGCACGTTGCGGCTGTTAGTTTGTGGGAATACATTCCAAGCTGTAATATGGCGGTTCACTGAGAACCTAGGAGAGAGGTCTCCCAAACGGTTCATCTCACAGTGGGCGATATCGGGAAAGGCCGTGAAGAGAGGGTAAGTTCGTAGAGGCTAAGAAGGAGCAGTGGGGACTTTGGGTATATTGGATTTTGTGCAACACAGAACAGTTTTTCACTTTATTGGAGGTACTTTCTGTGCGATACAAGGGTCTCCCCTTCACAGGGGTTATTTTCAGTCCCATCAGGTCACTGTCTTGGCAGAGAGAGCATTAAAATAACCTATAGGCTACTTGTCAGTCAGATAAGTGATCTTCTGTTGTTTCCAAGAATGTTCTGGATGTCAAAGAATTTTTTAGCTCTAAAAATAAACTTGGAAAGTAGTTTAAAGTTTAAATTGATTAATCCTAAACAACTCTTTTTAAGATTTTTTTTATTACTTTTTTAAATAAATGAAGTTATGATCAAGATACCATCTCTAAGTCAATATAAACAAAATTAAGACACATCACAAATTCTAAAATTAGCTTAAATAGTTCATATATTATAGTTAAACACAGATTTATTTATTTTTTATTTTCTTTCTTTATTGTTTTGATTTTGAAACTAGCAAAGCTACGGTGAATTGGGAATCCTGTGTTTAGTACACCTCAATGAAGGTTTAGTAACAAATTGTAGACATTATTACAGAACAAATCTACAACAAAAAGAACAATTTGTTCCCTGGAAGGCCAAACTTGAAGGCATAATAATCTACTATAAAGTTAATGCATTTTTTTATTTTATTTATTTATTTATTTTTTTAAAATAATGTTGTGCCTGACCCTAGTCTGACACCATGAGGAGGATTTATATCAACAATAGCTGTTCCTGACATTCAGGACTTTCTTTAGTAGCACTATATTTAAAGATATATAACTGCACCATTAGATAGTCCTGATAAAATATTTTATTGTTTGCTACAAAGCTTTATTATTTATAAGGCCATTCTTCACTATGTTTGCTAAAACTTGAGATACAACAATGGAAACATATTATAAGAACTTTACATTTGAAGCTAAATAATTGATCTCTCCTAGGTTTATTGCCATTTTTTCATGTCCTTTGCTTTGGTACACAACTTGCTTGATAAGAAATATGTATAAAGAGCAAGAAAAGATATCTGTGTTAGATGGCACAAATTCACTTTCACACAACTGTTGCTAACTAAAATATATTAGGAGCTGTTAATAACAGTTTGCGGATACACTGTTAGGGAATCCTAGTGCACAACACAATGTAAACTGAATCAACATGTGTCTGCAAAACTGTTGTTGAAAACAAGTGAAATTAATCAATATATATATATATATATATATATATATATATATATATATATATATATATATATATATATATATATATATATATATATACACACAGTGGGGCAAAAAAGTATTTAGTCAGCCACCAATTGTGCAAGTTCTCCCACTTAAGAAGATGAGAGAGGCCTGTAATTTTCATCATAGGTATACCTCAACTATGAGAGGCAAAATGTGGAAACAAATCCAGACAATAACATTGTCTGATTTGGAAAGAATTTATTTGCAAATTATGGTGGAAAATAAGTATTTGGTCAATATCATAAGTTCATCTCAATACTTTGTTATATATCCTTTGTTGGCAATGACAGAGGTCAAACGTTTTCTGTAAGTCTTCATAAGGTTGTCACACACTGTTGCTGGTATGTTGGCCCATTCCTGCATTCAGATCTCCTCTAGAGCAGTGATTTTTTGGGGCTGTCACTGGGCAACACAGACTTTCAACTACCTCCAAAGGTTTTCTATGGGGTTGAGATCTGGAGACTGGCTAGGCCACTCCAGGACCTTGAAATGCTTCTTATGAAGCCACTCCTTCGTTGCCCAGGCGGTGTGTTTGGGATCATTGGCATGCTGAAAGACCAAGCCACGTTTCATCTTCAATGCCCTTGCTGATGGAAGGAGGTTTGTACTCAAAATCTCACGATACATGGCCCAATTCATTCTTTCATGTACACGGATCAGTCGTCCTGTTCCTTTTGCAGAGAAACAGCCCCAAAGCATAATGTTGCTACCCCCATGCTTCACAGTAGGTATGGTGTTCTTTGGTTGCAACTCAGCATTCTCTCTCCTCCAAACACGACGAGTTGTGTTTCTACCAAACAGTTCTACTTTGGTTTCATCTGACCATATGACATTCTCCAAATCCGCTTCTGGATCATCCAAATGCTTTCTAGCATACTTCAGACGGGCCCGGACATGTACTGGCTTAAGCAGGGGGACATGTCTGGCACTGCAGGATCTGAGTCCCTGGCGGCGTAGTGTGTTACTGATGGTAGCCTTTGTAACGTTGGTCCCAGCTCTCTGCAGGTCATTCACTAGGTCCCCCTATGTGGTTCTGGGATGTTTGCTCACCGTTCTTGTGATCATTTTGACCCCATGGGGTGAGATCTTGCGTGGAGCCCCAGATCGAGGGAGATTATCAGTGGTCTTGTATGTCTTCCATTTTCTTATTATTGCTCCCACAGTTGATTTCTTCACACCAAGCTGCTTGCCTATTGGAAATTCAGTCTTCCCAGCCTGGTGCAGGTCTACAATTTTGTTTCTGGTGTCCTTCGACAGCTCTTTGGTCTTCACCATAGTAGAGTTTGGAGTGTGACTGTTTGAGGTTGTGGACAGGTGTCTTTTATACTGATAACAAGTTCAAACAGGTGGCATTAATACAGGTAATGAGTGGAGGACAGAGGAGCCTCTTAAAGAAGATACAAGTCTGTGAGAGCCAGAAATCTTGCTTGTTTTTAGGTGACCAAATACTTATTTTCCACCATAATATGCAAATAAATTCTTTCCAAATCAGACAATGTGATTGTCTGGATTTGTTTCCACATTTTGTCTCTCATAGTTGAGGTATACCTATGATGAAAATTACAGGCCTCTCAGCCTGTGCAGGTATAATCTTTACTGTTGTGTGAACGTTTTCGGACATAACTGTCCGCCAACCCGGTACAGCGTGCATACGGCGTCTAGCTGCGGTGTTATAAGGTGGTGGGTACGTTTGCTTGCAAAACTTTGTCTGAGGACGGACAGTTTTGTCCAAAAACGTTCACACAACAGTAAAGATTATACCTGCTAAGACCTGTGGAGTGCTCTTTTTTTCTACTGCTATCTACATGTTTGGTGCACCCTGGGCGTTATCTAGGATTCTGGAGTCCTAGATATTGGTCAAACGATATGTACACATACCTATTTGCATAGAACCATACATACATATAGAATTGCTGCATAACAACATTAATAGGCAAACGTGTTTGCAAAACTGTTGTTGAAAACAAGTGAAATTAATCAATTTAAATATAAATAAATATATATATATATATATATATATATATATATATATATATATATATCTCAAACGATATGTACACATACCTATTTGCATAGAACCATACATACATATAGAATTGCTGCATCAATAGGCAAACAGACAAAATGTAAGCTATAGAGATCCTACAGAAGAAAGCTTATAATCAAATTATATTACCCACAATGTAATATCTTTTTATTAAAATAAGATCATATGCAACAGACTTTACAATCAACTTTAAGCAGAAAAATGCAAAGACATAATAATGCAATATTAATACACTCCTAGAAAACATTATTACTGTTTCAGAAGCATATGCCTACCATAGCCACATCCATCATGAGCTGAACAACTAACTGAATAAGGCAAATAGCGGTTTAATTAAAGAGACAGTGTAACTTCTTTATTCTGTGAGGAAAAAAGTGAGTCCAGGTCTAAAAAGAGGGATTTTAACTCTGAATTCCATAACTGTTTGTGTTAAAAAACATAATTTATGTAAGAACATACCTGATAAATTCATTTATTTCATAGTGGCAAGAGTCCATGAGCTAGTGACGTATGGGATATACATTCCTACCAGGAGGGGGCAAAGTTTCCCAAACCTCAAAATGCCTATAAATACACCTCCCACCTCACTCATTCCTCAGTTTAACAAAAAGTCAAGTAGTGAGGTGTAAAAAGGAGTAAAAAAGCATACAAAAAGAGGAACTGGAAAAAATATTGTGCTTTTATACAAAAAAAAAATCATAACCACCACAGAAAAAGGTTGGATCTCATGGACTCTTGCCACTATGAAAGAAAGAAATTTATCAGGTAAGTTCTTACATAAATTATGTTTTCTTACATGTAAGTGGCAAGAGTTCATGAGCTAGTGACGTATGGGATAAAAGAGAGGGAGGGATAAAATAACAGCTATTTCCGCTGAGAAATTAAATCCAAACAATAATTACGTTTTTCTTATAAACTTCAAAAAAACTTGAATCATAAGCAGTAGACTCAAACTAAGACAGCTGCCTGAAGAACTTTTCTACCAAAGACTGCTTCAAAAGAAACAAATACATAAAAATGGTAAAATTTAGTAAATGTATGCAAAGAAAGCCAAGTTGCTGCTTTTGCAAACCTGATCAACCGAAGCTTAATTCTTAAAAGCCCAAGAAGAAACGACTGATCTAGTAGAATGAGCTGTAATTCTCTGAGACAGAGACTGCCCCGCCTCCAAATAAGCTTTGTGAATAAAAAAGTTTTAACCAAGATGCCAAAGAAATGGCAAAGGCTTTCTGACCTTTTCTGGAACCAGAAAAAACACCAAATAGACTAGAAGTCTTTCTGAAATCCAAAGAATATAAAGATCTTTCCAGAGAATTCTTGGGATTAGGACACAAAGAAGGAACAACAATTTCCCGACTAATGTTGATATAATTCACAACTTTAGAAAAAATATTGAATTAAGTCCGCAAAACAGCTTTATCTTGATGGAAAATCAGATAAAAAGACTCACAAGAGAGAGCTTATAACTCAGAAACTCTTCTAGCAGAAGAGATAGCCAAACAAAAGAAACAACAGTTTCCAAGAAAGTAGTTTAATATCCAAAGAATGCACAGGCTCAAAAAGGAGGAGTCTGCAAAAGCCTTAAAACCTAATTAAGACTCCAAGTAGGAGAAATTAATTAAATAACAAGTTTTGATACGAACCAAAGCATGAACAAAACAGTGAATATCAGGAAGTTTAGCAATCTTTCTATGAAATCAAACAGAAAGAGCAGAGATTTGTCCCTTCAAAGTACATATAGGTTTTCCAAAACCCGATAATAAATTTTTCTTGAAACAGATTTACGAGCCTACAACATACTGTTAACCAGAGTCAGAGACACCTCTATGACTAAGCGTTCAAATTTAACAATTTAAGCTCCTGATGGAAAAACGGCCTTTGAGACAGAAAGTCTGGCATTAGAGGAAGTGGCCAAAGCTGGCAACTGGACATCTGGACAAGATCCACATACAAAACCTGAGAGGCCATGTTGGTGCTACCAGAAATACATGAGACTGATCCATTATCATCTAGGAGATCACCCTTGAAAGAAGACCCAGAGGCGGAAAAATGTAAGCAGAAAATAAGAAACTGTTAACGTAACCACCATCTCCGCCTGAGGAACCCTGGACCTGGAAAGGTATCTGGGAAATGTATTGTTTAGATGAGAAGCCATCAGAACTATTTCTGGAAGGCCCCACATCTGTACAATTTGAAAAAAAAACCACATCTGGATGGAGAGACAACTCCCCTGGATGTAAAGTCTGGCGGCTGAGCTAATCCCCCTCTAGTGACATATGGGATAGAAATACCCAAGATGTGGAATTCCACGCAAGAGTCACTAGAGAGGGAGGGATAAAATTAAAAACAGTCATATTTCGCTGAAAAAAATTAATCCACAACCCAAAATATAAGTTTATCCTCATATATGAAAAGAAAAACTTAAAACATAAACAGAGGAATCAAACTGAAACAGCTGCCTGAAAAACTTTTCTACCAAAAACTGTCTGAAAACAAATGATTGCTGGCTCTCTCTTCAACAGAGGCCAAATCTGAAGAGCCCTGAAAATTGCACCGAGTTCCATAATATTGATTGGTAATCTCGCCTCTTGAGATTTCCAAACCTGTTGTGCTGTCAGAGATCGCCAGACAGCTCCAGACATCTTGAAAGTTGGTATTTTACTTAACGATTCAAAATTTTTAGATCCAGAACTGGTCTGAATGAATTTCCTTTCTTTGGGACAATGAATAGATTTGAATAAAACCCAAGACCCTGTTCCTGAAATGGAACCGGCATGATTACCCCTGAAAGCTCCAGATCTGAAACACACTTCAGGAAAGCTTGAGCCTTTACCAGATTTGCTGGTATGCGTGAGAGAAAAAGTCTTCTCACAGGAGGTCTTACTCTGAATCCTATTCAATACCCCTGAGAGACAAAACTCAGAATCCATTGATTTAGGACAGAATTTGTCCAAACATCCTTGAAAAACCTTAATCTGCCCCCTACCAGCTGAGCTGGAATGAGGGCCGCACCTTCATGCGGACTTGGGGGCTGGCTTTGGTTTCTTAAAAGGCTTGGATTTATTCCAAACTGAAGGTTTCCAATTGGAAACAAATTCCTTGGGGGAAGGATTAGGTTTCTGTTACTTAATTTGTTGAAAGGAACGAAAGCGGTTAGAAGCTTTAGATTTACCCTTAGGTGTTTTATCCTGAGGCAAAAAAAGCTCCCTCCCCCCCAGTGACAGTTGAAATAATCAAATCCAACTGAGAACCAAATAACTTATTACCTTGGAAAGAAAGAGATAGCAATCTAGACTTAGAAGTCATGTCAGCATTCCAAGATTTAAGCCACAAAGCTCTTCTAGCTAAAATAGCTAAATACATAGATTTAAAATCAATTTTGATGATATAAAAAATGGCATCACAAATAAAATGATTAGCATGTTGAAGCAAGCAAACAATGACAAATCAGAATCCAATTCTTGTTGAGCTAAATGTTCCAACCAAAAAGTTGATGCAGCTGCAACATCAGCCACGAAAATTGCAGGCCTGAGAAGATGACCAGAATATAAATAGGCTTTTCTTAGATAAGAATCAAGTTTCCTATCTAAAGGATCTTTAAAAGAAGTACTATCTTCCATAGGAATAGTAGTATGTTTAGCAAGAGTAGAAATAGCTCCATCAACTTTGGGGAACTGCTTGCAAAGGATACGATTTTTTAAACCTTGAAGAAGGAATAAAAGATGTACTAGGCCTATTCCATTCCTTAGAAATCATATCAGAAATAGCATCAGGAACTGGAAAAACTTTTGGAGTAACCACAGGAGGTTTATAAACAAATGTACTCTATTTTAAATAAATAAGTAGATTTGTCATTGTCAAAATATCTGAGGAAGGATCTTCTGAATCAGATAGATCCTTATCAGAGGAGGATAATTCAGTATGTTGTCGGTCATTTGAAATTTCATCAATTTTATGAGACGTTTTAAAAGACCTTTTATGTTTATTAGAAGGCGGGGTGGCAGACGGAGCCTTCTGAATAGAATCAGCAATAACATCTTTTAAATTCACAGGTATATCTTGTGCATTAGATGTTAAAGGAACAACAACAGGCAATGTACTATTACTGTTAGATACATTCTCTGCATGTAAAAGCTTATCATATCATAACAACTATTACAAACCACAGCTGGAGAAATAATCTCCACAAGTTTACAACAAATGCACTTAGCTTTGGTAGAACTGTTATCAGGCATAACGGTTCCATCAGTGATTTCTGAGACAGGATCAGATTGAAACATCTTGCAAATGTAAGAGAAAAAACTACATATAAAGCAAAATTATCAATTTTTTTATATGGCAGTTTCAGGAATGGGAAAAAATGCAAATAGCATAGCCCTCTGAGGCATATAGGAATGGGGTTTTAAATAATGAAATATTTGGCGCCAAGTATGACGCACAACACAAACATAAAAAAAAAATGGCGCTAACAACATCCGGAAATGACACACTTGCGTCACTGAAGACGCAACCTTGTGAAAGGACTCGGCATTGACTAAGATGCAGAAAATGACAAATTTGCGTCATCGAACGTAACTTTGTGCCATAAAATCTCACGCAAAAAAAAGAAGCAAAATACTTTAGCATTTTGCTCCCTCGCGAGCCTAATTCTGCCCGCAAATTTAAAATGAGTCAATTGAAAAAAGACTATACCCCAGGTAAGAAATAAATTTTATCCTAAAAAATGCATTTCCCAGATATGAAACTAACAGTCTGCAAAAGGAAATAAACTGAAACCTGAATCATGGCAAATATAAGTACAATACATATATTTAGAACTTTATATAAATACATAGAGTACCAAACCATAGCTGAGAGTGTCTTAAGTAATGAAAACATACTTACCAAAAGACACCCATCCACATATAGCAGATAGCCAAACCAGTACTGAAACGGTTATCAGTAGAGGTAATGGAAAATGAGAGTATATTGTCGATCTGAAAAGGGAGGTAGGAGATGAATCTCTACGACAGATAACAGAGAACCTATGAAATAGATCTCCCATGAGGAAAACCATTGTATTCAATAGGCGATACTCCCTTCACATCCCTCTGACATTCACTGTACTCAGAGGAATCGGGCTTCAAAATGCTGAGAAGCATAGAAATCTTAGCACAAACTTAGAACAAACTTACTTCACCACCTCCATAGGAGGCAAAGTTTGTAAAACTGAATTGTGGGTGTGGTGAGGGGTGTATTTAAAGGCATTTTGAGGTTTGGAAAACTTTGCCCCTCCTGGTAGGATTGTATATCCCATACGTTACTAGCTCATGGACTCTTGCCAATTACATGAAAGAAAGGAGAGTACTAGGGATAGTTCCTGGGCTCTGTTTAGTGTCTGATTCACTTACATGGATAGCAGCATCCCATCCACTGTATCTTACCAGCTTGCTGTTACCTATCCTTCTCACAGAATGCTGATCTAGTGAAGAGCCCATCCAATGCAATTAAATATACTGCAGAGGATACTTGCAGATATACCAGCAACCCCTCAGGTGGAGGCTAAGGGACAGGGTCCCGTGACGCCTGAGGGCAATTATGGCTGAGAAATGTACCTATGTTACGTACATTTCTGACTAGGCTTTACTTCAGTAAAATGGATATTGTGACCAGTTGCAAAGTAGACTTGCTACCCTTTTTATTTATTGGGAAAGATCTTTTGAGGCAGATCAAAACAAAGTTTCAATCAATAGCAATTAATCAACTTCAATTCTCATTATCATAAATACATCTTTCATTAACCATATGATATTACGAGGGTGATAATATTAATCTTTTTAAAAAAAGATACTATTATGTACGGTAGAAATAAATGAAACAAAGTTTTTTTAGGAAAATTTTTATGGGCGTATGGACAAAGATTCAGTATCCATCCCTAAATTCTAAAATTGATTTATAATGGTTTAAGTAGCTGGGGGTTTTTCACACTATCAATGGCATATCTAGAGGGTCATTTAAAAGGGAAGACTGTCTTTTTAATAATAAGGTGTAAGGTATATTAATTTAAAGGGATACTAAACCCAAATGTTTTCTTTCATGATTCAAATAGATCATGCAATTTGAAGCAACTTTCTAATTTACTCCTATTATCAATGTCTTTTTTTTTTCTCTCGTGCTATATTTTAAAAAGCAGAAATGTAAGCTTAGGAGCTGGCTCATTTTTGTGTCAGAACCCTGGGTAGCGCTTGCTGATTAGTGGCTAAATGTAGCCACTAATCAGCAAGCACTACCCAGGGTTCTGACACAAAAATGGGCCAGCTCCTAAGCTTACATTTCTGCTTTAATATCCTTTAAACAGCAGATACTGCTTTTAAGCCCTTGAGGGGACCTTGACAAAATGTTCCGTCTTGGTGTGGAGAAAATATGTCAGTAGTAGAGGCAACTCACATATGCACATATACATTTTGTTTTTATGATTCAGATAGAGAATACAATTTTTTAACAACTTTTTTTTTACTTCTGTTATCAAATTTGCTTCATTCTCTTATGCTTTGTTGAAGAAGCAGCAATGCACTATTAGGAGCTAGCTGAACACATTGGGTAAGCCAATGACAATATGTATGTATATATATATATATATATATATATATATATATATATATATATATATATATATATATATATATATATATATATATATATATATATATAAAAAAGCAGTTACCAATCAGCTGATTGGTTGCTGCATGTATATGCCTCTTGTCATTGGCTTACCCAATGTATTCAGCCAGCTCCCAATAGTGCATTGCTGCTCCTGAGCTTGTTCTACGCCAATCATGAAAGAACTAATTTTTGGTTTCATGTCCCTTTAAACAAAGTAACATAATAGGTACAATTTTACTGGAATTATAGATGTTAAATACCACAGATCTATATCAGATAAGTAATAATCACTGAATGTCTAAATGCAGGATTAAATCTGGACTACGTGGAAGGCTGAAGTCTTCTTCTTTCTCTTTCTAGAGGACTATATAGTAAAAATGTTCTAAACCAGTGTTTGTGTCACTTTGTCTCTATTTGTCTTTATTATAGTTCCCACATTTGTTCAGAAGACGGATTACACATAGCATTACTTTCAGTACTATTTACCTCTAAGATTAATACCTTAAAGGGATAGTCTAGTCAAAGTTAAACTTTCATGATTTAGATAGAGCACACAATTTTAAGCAACTTTCTAATTTAATCCTATTATACATTTTCCTTTGCTCTTTTGGTATCTTTATTTAAATATAAGCTTAGGAGCAGGCACATATTTTATATAGCACCTGGGTAGTGCTTGCTAAATGGTGGCTACATTTAAACACCAATCAGAAAATGCTACCCAGGTCCTGAACCAAAAATGGGACGGCTCCTATGCTTACAATCCTGCTTTTTTAAATAAATATACCAAGAGAACGGAAACAAAAATGATAATAGGAGTAAATTAGAATGTTGCCTAAAATTGCATGCTCTATCCAAATCATGAAAGTTTAATTTTGACTAGACTAGCTCTTTAAACAACTCTGGTGAGCTGTTGGCTTCACAAAGTTACCTGATTTCTAGCTCAAAGTATAACAAAGGTCTTGTGTACAGCAGAAAACAGTTGATGGCCTTTAACTCTAGTATTTCCCATTTAAATGTGTTATGTATAAGTAAACTGTGCCCTTTATTGCAAACTAATGAGCTTAAACCAGATGACTCTAGAAAATAAATGTTATACTAACGGTTTGTACTGTTCTCCAATGTGCATTCTAGCTTTAAAAAAAAAGTGTTGTGCGGCTAGAACACCGATTGGAGAACTATCCAAACCATTAGCTCACAAAAAAATAAAATTAGTTTTGAAGTGGGCGGCCAGACCGCAGGGTATTAGAATTGCACGGCTAGATTAAAAAGTAAGTTACATCTTCATTTGAAGTGATCAATTAAAGTCCCCATAAAATATTGCTTAGATTACGGACCTGATTTTAAAACATGTAAAGTTTACCATCACTTTAAGAGCACGTTGTGTGAGAATTGGGAATGCATTGTTATTACTAATGGCATCTTTTGAAATAAGCAATGATTTGATTTTCTAAACAATTTAAAAACATTCATGGGTGAAAGCATCTGCAGCATAAACACAGTGTAAATATTGAAACATATTTCTATTCCTAATTCTGTAGACAATGTTTACTAAGAATTATATTTTGCACAGTTTAATTAATGTTAACGGTGATATAAAGGTCAGGCAAAAGACCCAACAATTAAATGTGTTCCACATAACGCATAGTGGTTTCTGTTACAAATTTGGTCTGTGAATTTTAATGTGTTTATTAATAATATTACATTCAGTTTTTGTATTTCGCATTCTTAAGCCAATTTTAATAGAGTCCAAATCCAAGTTAAACCTACTTAGAGCCATTAAAATACAAATAATACTCTAATTAAAAAGGTTACATTAAAGTTTAAAACAAAAGAGAAAGAAAATGAGGGAGGGAGAAAAGAAACTGTTTACATGTATATATTCAATTGCACAAAATTACATTTCACAGTTTATGTTCAAATTCAAATGTTAAAAAGCAAAGGAATTCTAAAAATGACATGTTCTAATTATTTAAACGCACAATAGCGTAGGGTCGATAAAATGACATGCTCTAGTGATGCGTTTCAAAGAGCTCCTCCCGGCTAACCTCTAATGGAGCAGCCGTGCAAAACATGTTAGGCCACGCCCACATGGTGTCACAGTGACGCAGGCCTGCTTGCTGATGCGGTAGTCTCCGATCTGTCTATACGGAGACCACTAACTTCAGCAACCGCTTCCCCAGGAGAGTGGACTGAGTGTGGAAGCCCTCAAGAATATAACTTGCACTTGTATCAAGACTGGGCTTGAGGAACATCGCTCCAGAAACTGTTGATATGGTACAGACTATAGAGGGAGGACAGTACCATTCCGTTGGGGACAACTGTAACACACGTTCTTAATATACCTCATAATTATGAGGTTTTATTTGTGAGTGTATTTTTATTTGATTAATATTACATATGGAACTTTTAATTACTACACTCAGTTTGGTGCTTGCATTTCTGCTTTTTTTTTTTTTTTTTTAGATTTCTGTTCATTAAAGGAAACATGAAACCCATTTTTTTTTTCTTTCATGATTCAGATAGAGAATATAATTTTAAACTAAATTCCAATTTACTTCTATTATTTATTTTGTTTCATTCCTAAATAATCCTTTATTGATGAAATAGCAATGCACATGGGTGAGCCAATCACACGAAGCATGTATGTGCAGCCCCAATCATCAGCTACTGAGCCTATTTAGATATGGTTTTCAACAAAGGCTATCAAAAGAATGAAGCAAATTAGATCATAGAAGTACATTGAAAAGTAGTTTAAAAATGTGTGTCTCTTTCTAAATTATGAAAGAAAAAAAAAATGGGTTTCATGTCCTTTAATCCTTTATAACAAGGAATGTCAACTGGTGGGACAGGGGCTACATGCCGCCCTTGGCGCTAGTTTTTGTTGGGAAAAAAATAATTAAAAATGTTGTAGAATTAACAATGCGTGTGATTGTTTTTGCATTCCTAGGAAAATATGGAACTCAAAATATGCGCTTTGAGTGACCATAACTCAAGAGCCCTCTGGAGGGAAGAATAGCAGACAGGGTAATTTGAAACCATAATCTGGCCCTGTCCCACATGACATTTTTAGGAAATGTATTATTTGTTTAACATTTATATAGTAGCCTGTTCTTTTTTTTTTCCCCAACTCCAAAAATACTAAACCCAAAATCCAAATTTACAAACACCTGAAAAACAGGGTATAACTATGAAATCTTTACCTGAAAAACAGGGTATAACTATCTTTACCTGAAAAACAGGGTATAACTATGAAATCTTTACCTGAAAAACAGGGTATAACTATGAAATCTTTACCTGAAAAACAGGGTATAACTATGAAATCTTTACCTCAAAAACAGGGTATAATTATGAAATCTTTACCTGAAAAACAGTGTATAACTATGAAATCTTTACCTGAAAAACAGGGTATAACTATGAAATCTTTACCTGAAAAACAGGGTATAACTATCTTTACCTGAAAAACAGGGTATAACTATGAAATCTTTACCTGAAAAACAGGGTATAACTATGAAATCTTTACCTCAAAAACAGGGTATAATTATGAAATCTTTACCTGAAAAACAGTGTATAACTATGAAATCTTTAGAAAATGCCGTTGGGCAAAACCGGTCAGATGCTGGAGGGTTGATGCTTAGCCTAGTCACAAAAAGTTGTTTTAACGGAGCTTTGAATAAAAGTAAGTTGTTTTACCTTTATGACTGCTCTGTCAATTTATTAATAAGTATATATCAATTCTTGATCAAACTTGAATGATATATTGAAGTGGATTTCCTTTTCCATGTTGTTAATGGCTGTAGAATCCCATCCATAGAGGATTGGATATTACTCTAAACTGAAGATTTGATGTACAGTAGGGCTGGGCGATATGGGGGGAAAAAAATCGTGATTTTTTTGAGAAAAAAAAACCTGATTGCGATTTAATAGCGATTTTCTTATAAATAACTATAACACCTTCATTTTGCATTATAAAGTTTATTTAACACTACAGAATCTTAATGTACATGTTTCTTAATGTCCAATACACTCTTGGAGCATAAAAATACAAACCACAAAATAGTTAAAATAAAATTTGCTGTCTGTGATGTGATTAAATAGTAGCCACTAGCCAGTTATTAGGTCTTATGACACACAACATTGTCATGTTTACTTGGACAGTCATTCTAACTGTGGACAGTGGTATGATTAACAAATGAAGCAGTGTAAGCCACACACACACACACACACACACACACACATATATATATATATATATATATATATATATATATATATATATATATATATAATTTTTTTTTCTTCTTTTTTAAACATTTTAATTTGACTGAAAATGAGCCCTGCTCCTGTCCAGGAATCCATTACAGGCATATAGCAGCAGGGGTCGGGGTCTGCTCCTTTCAGAAATGCTGTGCCTTGCTGATATAAAATACATTGTAGATGCAGTTAAGTTAACCCAGCAGCTAATAGCAGAGGGGACTGCAGTTTTAGCCTTTTTGGGAGCCGTGGGGTTAACTGCATCTGCTATGTATTTGAGCTAGAGGAGCAGGAGATTGTGTGGGAGGTTCCATAATGTTTACAAACCCTAAGTTTCAGACTGCAAACGTCCCTAGGGGGAAATATAAGTAAGTAGCTTTCTCTGCTCTTCATTCCTGCATGGGCTGCTTTTAGATTTCTAGATTGATTGGCTGCTTCTCAGAACAGAAAGTGAAAGTAAAAGAGCCATTTTACAAATGTGTGCTAAAAGCAACCACTATATGGAGCTGGTTTGCAAAAAATCACAAATAAATGAATGCATTACAGCCACTTCTAAAGGAATTTTTTATGTAGGAAAAAATCGCGACTCCTCAAGGTTTTAAAATTGTGGCGATTAATCGCGGTTTAAAATTGCATATGCGATTAATCGTGCAGCCCTAATGTACAGCAATATTATAAAATGGAGTAAATGATCATTGCTGCAGTGATGTTAACAATGAAAGCCTGGCAAACATATACAATATAATGCAAAACTATATCATAATAAAATATAATAATGTAACCATTATAACAACCATATAATATCAATGGACATACAGTGCATATATCTCTTAGGTTTTGTTTGCATGGCATATGGATATAATTAAGGCCCAATCCACATGTTCATACGTATATATGTATCAACTTATTAAAATGGTTGCTATAGATCTGTGATATTGAACAATGTGTCAACACAATTTATTATTTTTGAACAGTGATCCATAAACAAGGTGTCTGTACAAGGCTATCCCTGTAATATTCTATTTAGTGATACTACATGATAAGGAACTGAGAGCTATGAAGACAATGAGCCAAGATAAGAAAATTACAGTAAGTTTGATATAATCAAAGGTTATTTTTGCTAGATTTGGTACCAATTACCAACAACATTTTATATAAGTGCTATAATAAATATAAGGGTGGGAAAAATACAATAAATAAACAATAAAAAAGTGAACATTTGCAAACAGGTATACATTGTTTTCATTCTAAAAACACAGTATATTCATTGAACAATCAAGTAATACATCAATGCAAGCTAAAATACCAACCTAGTGTGCAATAATACAAATGACCTAGTGACTTCCTAAAAATAACATCTTTTACTTTTTTCTTTTATATAAGTAAACTATTCTCATTTGGGTGAAGAAATGTTTGATCATAAGCTCAAAAAAAGTCCAATTGTAAGCCCCGATTTATAAAAAAATCATTTTATCTGCAATTCATTCGGATTTTTTTAAGCTTTTTGATCTTGCTTCTTGTATTGGGTACGAGGGATTGTGATGCCACAATGATGCCAAAGGCAATTAGATTTTTTTCCTTTTTTTTCTACTTCTGGGCAAATCTGTTCTAGAGGATTCAGACTTAAAAGAATTAGCTACTTTGACAAGATTCAATATGGGAAGATGGGAATAATTAATTATAACTATACAGCACAGAGGGAAGCTACAAAAAGAGCAAATGCCAGAACTAAAGTATGCCGCTCCCTTTGGAGTACATTTCTCTTCTTACAATTGCATTAATTGCAATTAGCTTTCTATTCCTTCATAATTCTTTCATTTTGACACCTGCAGACGTCCTTTGGCTTCTATTCAACTCTATTCTAATTCTGCATCATTACTCAAAATCGTATTTGCTTTTTGATCCCTCGGCACAACACTTTTCCAACTCTATATTTCATTTTGATATTACTTTCTATACACTCCCACAACATTCCCCAATTGAATGCCAATTTGTAGGCACAAATGAAGTCTTAAAAGAGGAAACAAAAGTTACCACTAACAAAGTCTGTATATTACTCAATAATACATTTAGCCTTCAAGAGTTTAAATGAGCTGATAATGTTTAAATGATTTGCTTCTTTTGCCCTCTTAGTTTATAACAAATGCAGCATTAGTTAAATTGCAGGGCGAGGTGTATTAAGATGACACAATAGGCACGGACACTTTTTCACAGATACATTTAAGGGACAGTCTACTGCAGAATTTTGAATGTTTAAAGAGATAGATAATCCCTTTATTACCCATTCCCCAGTTTTGCATAACCAACACTGTTATATTAATATACTTTTTACCTCTGTGATTACCTTGTATCTAAGCCTCTGCAGACTATACCCTTAAATCAGTTCTTTGACAAACTTGGATTTTAGGCAATCAGTGCTGATTCATAAATAACTCCATGAGAGTGAGTACAATGTTATCTATATGGCACACATAAACTTGTGCTGTCTAACTGTGAAAAAATGTCAAAATACACTGAGATAAGAGGTGGCCTTCAATAGGTTAGCAATTTTGAGCCTACCTAGGTTTAGAGTTCAACAAATAATACCAAGAGAACAAAGCAAATTTGATTATAAAAGTAAACTGGAAAGTTGTTTAAAGTTGCATGTCCTATCTGAATCATGAAAGTTTAATTTTGACTAGACTGTCCCTTTAAAGAGTTTGTTTTATTTTGTAATCTCACTATTAAGAACAAACTAAAAAAGTTAACATACAAAATATTTTAAAAAACAGAGAAAAAACCCTCAACTATATTAGATTACATTTTAACATGGAGTCTATAGCTTCTTTACTAAGTGGCAAAATTGTAGATTTTGGATATTGTTTCATTTAAAAAGGTGACAGGTTTGAACTGTTAAACCACCATAACTCACACTACAAACCTAGTAATGGTGCACTATATGATTAGCATAAAGCTACCACAGTAAATATATTTAACCCATTAACTGCTGAGCCATTCCACCATCTGCTACACTGTTTTGGGGTTTTTAGATCTGCTCACATTTGAGCCATACAGGTCGATTTTCAGTAAGAAACCAGGGGGGGTGGGGGGTTACAGCATTACTTCCTGGGTGGCCTCTTACCACCTAAAAATAAACATGTCCAAGACCAAGCTGCTTCTAATCCCCCCCCTCCTCTAATTCTAATCCAGTTTCTAACTTTTCTATCAGTGTTGGCGGCACCGCTATCTCCCCATCACCCCAAACCCACTGCCTTGGAGTCACACTTGACTCAAATCTTTTTTTTTCATTCCCCCCCTAATTGCTTTCTTCATCATGCCACAACCACCTAAGCAATCTCCAAAATTAGTCAGTTTGTAAACGCTGAAACTACTAAACAATGCCACGCAAAAAGCCCTTTTCAGGGCTATTTGTAATTTAGTTTAGGGTAGGGACATTTTAGTATTTTAGGGGGTAATACATTTATTATAGGTGGCGGCAGTGTAGGGGGATTAGATTAGGGGTTAATACATTTAATATAGGTGGCGGCGGTGTAGGGGGATAAGATTAGGGGTTAATCATCTTAATATAGCTGGCGGTGGTGTAGGGGGATTAGATAAGGGGGTAATATAGTTAAAATATGTGGCGGTGTTGTAGGGGGCTCACATTAGGGGGTAATAATTTTAATATAGATGGCAGCGGTGTAGTGGGATTACATTAGGGGCTAATCATTTTAATGTAGGTGGCGGCGGTGTAGGGGGATCACATTAGGGGGTTAGACATTTAATGTAGGTGGCGGCGGGGTCCGGGAGCGGCAGTTTAGGGATGCGGCAGGGCATCACGGTTGACAGGTAGATAGACATTGCGCATGCGTTAGGTGTTAGGTTTTATTTTGCAGCCAGTTTAAGGAGTTACGGGGCTCCAATACACAGCGTAAGGCTTACTACGTCTGCATTTTGTGGCGAGGTGAAAATGGAGTAAGATTTCTCCATTTTCGCCATGTAAGTCCTTACGATGTATATTGGATACCAAACTGCGATGGTTTGGTATACCTGTCTATGGGCCAAAAAACTACGGCCGAAGGCAGAAATATACAAGCATAACTTCTAGGTTACGCCATATATAGGATACCAAACCAGCGCAAAATTTGGCGTCGCCGGCTTTTGCGGGCGACGCTGCATATCGGATCGGGGCCCCTAGATTGTAAGTCCTCGCAGGAATAGGGCCCTCATTTCCCCCTGTATTATTTGTTCAAATTTGTCTTATAAAGTAATGTTTCACCGTTGTACTTGTATCTTTGTACCCATGGACAGCGCTTCATATATAAAGAATTATAATAATAAAAAGGTAAGAAAGGACAAGAGCAAGAAAAAAGGAACTGGGAAAAAGAGGTGCACACCTGAACTTCTACCAAAAACTAATATAATCCAAAACTATCAAAATATGGGGGGGTCTCAAACAATTACTCCAAAGAAAATAATACCCAAGCTGTGGAGTCCACAGTTAATGAAGGTGGGACACAATAACAATTTAAATCTTTATATATATCTTTTTTTTCTCTTCTTTTTTTTATTTTTCTACAACATTCAAATTATGAAGAAGCCTCTCTTTATAATTTTTTGGATAAGGACAAAAAATAAGGAACATCAATCTCACAATTAATATTGTCTGAAGATACCACTTAAAGGGACACTGAACCAAAATTTTGTTTTCATGATTCAGATAGAGCATGACATTTTAAGCAACTTTCTAATTTACTCCTATTATCAAATTTTCTTTGTTCTCTTGCTATCTTTATTTTAAAAGCAGGAATGTAAATCTCAGCAGCCAGCCCATTTTAGGTTCAGCACCATGGAGAGTGCTTGCTTATTGGAGGCTTTCATTTACCCACCAATAAGCAAGCATAACCCATCACATTCCTGCTTTTTAAATAAAGATAGCAAGAGAACGAAGAAAAATTGACAATAGGAGTAAATTAGAAAGTTGCTTAAAATTGCAAGCTTTATCTGAATAATGAAATAAAAAAATTGGGTTTAGTGTCTTTTTAAGGCTAGCAAAACTGCCTTATTCTGATGAAAAACACAATTTATGCTTACCTGATAAATTTATTTCTCTTATGGTGTATCCAGTCCACGGATCATCCATTACTTGTGGGATATTCTCATTCCCAACAGGAAGTTGCAAGAGGACACCCACAGCAGAGCTGTAATATAGCTCCTCCCCTAACTGTCATAGCCAGTCATTCGACCGAAAACAAGCCGAGAAAGGAGGAACCATAGGGTGCAGTGGTTACTGTAGTTTAAATTTAAAAATTACCTGCCTTAAAATGACAGGGCAGGCCGTGGACTGGATACACCATAAGAGAAATAAATTTATCAGGTAAGCATAAATTGTGTTTTCTCTTGTAAGGTGTATCCAGTACACGGATCATCCATTACTTGTGGGATACCAATACCAAAGCTAAAGTACACGGATGAAGGGAGGGACAAGGCAGCAACTTAAATGGAAGGAACCACTGCCGTAAAACCTTTTCTCCCAAATATAGCCTCCGAAGAAGCAAAAGTATCAAATTTGTAAAAAATATGAAGCGAAGACCAAGTCGTCGCCTTGCAAATCTGATCAAAAGAAGTCTCATTTTTAAAGGCCCAAGTGGAAGCCACAGCTCTAGTGGAATGAGCTGTAATCCTTTCAGGAGGTTGCTGTCCAGCAGTCTCATAGGCTAAGCGGATTAAGCTTCTTAATCAAAAAGAAAAAGAGGTTGCCGAAGCCTTTTGACCTCTCCTCTGTCCAGAGTAGACAACAAACAAAGCAGATGTTTGACGAAAATCTTTAGTAGCTTGTAAGTAAAACTTTAAAGCACGGACCACGTCCAAATTGTGTAACACAAGGATGGAACAACAATCTCTTGATTGATATTCTTGTTAGATACCACCTTAGGTAAGAACCCAGGTTTGGTACGCAGGACTACCTTATCCGTATGAAAAATCAGATAAGGAGAATCACATTGTAAGGCAGATAGCTCAGAGACTCTACGAGCCGAGGAAATAGCTACCAAAAAAAGAACTTTCCAAGATAAAAGCTTGATATCTATGGAATGAAGAGGTTCAAACGGAACTCCTTGAAGAACCTTAAGAACCAAGTTTAAGCTCCATGGTGGAGCAACAGGTTTAAACACAGGCTTGATTCTAACTAAAGCCTGACAAAATGCCTGAACGTCTGGAACATCTGCCAGACGCTTAACTAGCTGACAATCCTTTTTCCAAACCTTCTTGGAGAAAAGATAATATCCTAGCAATCCTGACCTTACTCCATGAGTAACCCTTGGATTCACCCCAATAAAGATATCTACGCCATACCTTATGGTAAATTTTCCTGGTGACAGGCTTTCGTGCCTGTCTTAAGGTATCAATAACTGACTCGGAGTAGCCACGCTTTGATAAAATCAAGCGTTCAATCTCCAGGCAGTCAGCCTCAGAGAAATTAGATTTGGATGGTTGAAAGGACCCTGAAGTAGAAGGTCCTGTTTCAGAGGCAGAGACCATGGTGGAAAGGATGACATGTCCACTAGATCTGCATACCAGGTCCTGCGTGGCCACGCAGGTGCTATCAGAATCACTGATGCTCTCTCCTGCTTGATCTTGGCAATCAGTCGAGGGAGCAGAGGAAACGGTGGAAACACATAAGCCAGGTTGAAAGACCAGGGCGCTGCTAGAGCATCTATCAGTGTCGCCTTGGGATCCCTGGACCTGGATCCGTAACACGGAAGCTTGGCGTTCTGGCGAGACGCCATGAGATCCAGTTCTGGTTTGCCCCAACGATGAATCAGTTGTGCAAATGCCTCCGGATGGAGTTCCCACTCTCCCGGATGAAAAGTCTGACGACTTAGAAAATCCGCCTCCCAGTGCTCTACACCTGGGACATGGATAGCTGATAGGTGGCAAGAGTGAATCTATGCCCAGCAAATTATTTTTGAAACTTCTAACATCTCTAGGGAACTTCTCGTTCCCCCTTGATGGTTGATGTAAGCTACAGTCGTGATGTTGTCCGACTGAAATCTGATGTACCTCAGAGTTGCTAACTGAGGCCAAGCCTGAAGAGCCTTGAATATCGCTCTTAGTTCCAGAATATTTAATGGAAGGAGAGACTCCTCCTGAGTCCACGATCCCTGAGTCTTCAGGGAGTTCCAGACTGCACCCCAACCTAGAAGGCTGGCATCTGTCGTAACAATTGTCCAATCTGGCCTGCGAAAGGTCATACCTTTGGACAGATGGACCCGAGATAGCCACCAGAGAAGAGAATCCCTGGTCTCTTGGTCCAGATTCAGTTGAGGGGACAAATCTGTGTAATCCCCGCTCCACTGACTGAGCATGCATAGTTGCAGCGGTCTGAGATGTAAGCGTGCAAACGGCACTATGTCCATTGCTGCTACCATTAAGCCGATTACTTCCATACACTGAACCACCGAAGGGCGTGGAATGGAATGAAGAACCCGGCAGGAATTTAGAAGCTTTGATAACCTGGACTCCGTCAGGTGAATTTTCATTTCTACAGAATCTATCAGAGTCCCTAGAAAGGAAACTCTTGTGAGTGGGGATAGAGAACTCTTTTCCTCGTTCACTTTCCACCCATGCGACCACATAAATGCCAGTACTACGTCCGTATGAGACTTGGCAATTTTGGAAGTTTGACGCCTGTATCAGGATGTCGTCTAAATAAGGGGCTACTGCTATGCCCCGCGGCCTTAGGACCGCCATAAGTGACCCTAGAACCTTTGTAAAGATTCTTGGGGCTGTAGCTAATCCCAAGGGAAGAGCTACAACTGGTAATGCCTGTCTTAAAAGGCAAACCTGAGAAACCGATGATGATCTTTGTGTATCGGAATGTGAAGATAAGCATCCTTTAGATCCACTGTAGTCATATATTGACCCTCCTGGATCAGTGGTAGGATGGTACGAATAGTTTCCATCTTGAACGACGGAACTTTGAGGAATTTGTTTAAGATCTTTAGATCCAAAATTGGTCTGAAGGTTCCCTCTTTTTTGGGAACCACAAACAGATTTGAGTAAAAACCCTGTCCCTGTTCCTCCTTTGGAACTGGATAGATCACTCCCATAACTAGGAGGACTCGTACACAGTGTAAGAATGCCTCTCTCTTTATCTGGTGTGCAGATAATTGTGAAAGGTGAAATCTCCCTTTTGGGGGGGAAGCTTTGAAGTCCAGAATATATCCCTGGGATATAATTTCCAACGCCCAGGGATCCTGAACATCTCTTGCCCACGCCTGGGCAAAGAGTGAAAGTCTGCCCACTACTAGATCCGTTCCCGGATAGGGGGCCGTTCCTTCATGCTGTCTTAGAGGCAGCAGCAGGCTTTTTTACCTGCTTACCTTTTTTCCATGTCAGGTTTGGTCTCCAGACCGTCTTGGATTGAGCAAAAGTTCCCTCTTGTTTATTATTAGAGGAAGTTGATGCCGCACCTGCCTTGAAGTTTTGAAAGGCATGAAAATTAGACTGTTTGGCCCTAGATTTGGACCTGTCCTGAGGAAGGGCATGACCTTTTCCTCCAGTGATATCAGCAATAATCTCCTTCAACCAGGCCTGAATAGGGTCTGCCCCTTGAAGGGAATGTTAAGTAGCTTAGATTTTGAAGTCACGTCAGCTGACCATGATCTAAGCCATAGCGCTCTGCGCGCCTGTATAGCAAAACCAGAATTCTTAGCCGTTAGTTTAGTCAAATGAACAATGGCATCAGAATAAAAGAATTGGCTAGCTTAAGTGCTCTAAGTTTGCCAAGTATGTCATCCAAATGGAGTCGCTACCTGTAAAGCCTCTTCCAGAGACTCAAACCAGTACGCCGCAGCAGCAGTGACAGGGGCAATGCATGCAAGGGGCTGTAGGATAAAACCTTGTTGAATAAATATTTTCTTAAGGTAACCTCTAATTTTTTATCCATTGGATCTAAAAAAAAAAAAGCACAACTGTCCTCGACAGGGATAGTAGTACGCTTTACTAGAGTAGAAACTGCTCCCTCCACCTTAGGGACTGTCTGCCATAAGTCCCATGTGGTGGCGTGTATTGGAAACATTTTTCTAAAAATAGGAGGGGAAGAGAACGGCACACCTGGTCTATCCCATTCCTTATTAATAATTTCTGTAAACCTTTTAGGTATTTGGAAAAACATCAGTACACACCGGCACTGCAAAGTATTTATCCAGTCTACATAATTTCTCTGGCACTGCAATGGTATCACAGTCATTCAGAGCAGCTAAAACCTCCCTAAGCAACACGCGGAGGTGTTCAAGCTTAAATTTAAATGTAGAAATATTAGAATCAGGTATCTTTCCTGAGTCATTAACATCACCCACTGACTGAAGCTCTCTTTCCTCAGCTTCTGCATATTGTGAGGCAGTATCAGACATGGTTCTTAAAGCGTCAGTATGCTCTGCATTTTGTCTCACCCCAGAGCTATCTCGCTTACCTCTAAGTTCAGGTAGTCTGGCTAATACCGCTGACAGTGTATTATCCATGACTGCCGCCATGTCTTGTAAAGTAAACGCTATGGGCGCCCTAGATGTACTTGGCGCCATTTGAGCGTGAGTCCCTTAAGCGAGAGTCAAAGGGTCTGACACGTGGGGAAAGTTAGTCGGCATAACTTCCCCCTCGTCAGATTCCTCTGGTGATACATTTTTTAAAGACAGAAAATGATCTTTATTGCATAAAATGAAATCAGTACATTTGGTACACATTCTAAGAGGGGGTTCCACCATGGCTTTTAAACATAATAAACAAGGAGTTTCTTCTATGTCAGACATGTTTATACAGAATAGCAATGAGACTAGCAAGCTTGGAAAACACTTTAAATCAAGTTAACAAGCAAATATAAAAAACGGTACTGTGCCTTTAAGAGAAACAAATTTTGTCAGAATTTGAAAAACAGTGAAAAAATGCAGTAAATCAAACAAAATTTTTACAGTGTGTATAATAGGCTAACAGAACATTGCACCCACTTGCAAATGGATGATTAACCCCTTAGTTCAAAAAACGGATAACAAAAAACGAAATAGACGTTTTTTAACAGTCACAACCAACTGCCACAGCAAGCTGTGGCCCTACCTTCCCCAATAAACGACTTTGGAAAGCCTTTGGGCCCTTTAGAGATGTCCTATAGCATTCAGAGGGCCTTTGAGGGAAGCTGGATGTCACAGTTTGTAATTTTAACTGCACCAACTGTAACTTTTATACTACAACAGTGGAAATTGTTTCTAGTCAAAATTTAAGCCAGCCATGTGGAAAAAACTAGGCCCCAATAAAGTTTTATCACCAAAGCTTATATAAAAATGATTAAACATGCCAGTTATATTGTAAATATCATAAGGGTATTACCCCTGGGAGTAAGCATGATACCAGTCGTTATTAAATCACTGTATTCAGGCTTAACTTACATTAATCCGGTATCAGCAGCATTTTCTAGTGTTTTCCATTTCTAGAAAAAATTATAACTGCACATACCTGATAGCAGAATAAACTGCACGCCATTCTCTCGCTGAAGTTACCTCATCTATGTAATCCCCTCAGACATATGTGAGAATAGCAATGGATCTTAGTTACAACCTGCTAAGATCATAGAAACCTCAGGCAGATTCTTCTTCTATTTACTGCCTGAGATAAAATAGCACAACTCCGGTACTATTTAAAAATAACAAACTTTTGATTGAAGAAAATAAACTAGCTATATTTAACCACTCTCTCCTACAACGTCCTAGCTTGTTGAGAGTTGCAAGAGAATGACTGGCTATGACAGTTAGGGGAGGAGCTATATTACAGCTCTGCTGTGGATGTCCTCTTGCAACTTCCTGTTGGGAATGAGAATATCCCACAAGTAATGGATGATCCGTGGACTGGATACACCTTACAAGAGAAAACAAGATAAGGAGGCTCACATGAAAGAGCAGACAATTCAGAAACCCTTCTAGTAGAAGAAATTGCTAAAAGAGGCAAAATCTTCCAAGACAATAGTTCAATAGTAAAAATTAAAGGTGTATTTAATAAAACTTATCTCCCTGTAGCCCTCAAAAATTTGCATACAAAACATATAGGGAATTAAAATGTGTAATAATAATCAGCTGGCTATGCTGTACAACAATATATGTACATACTAATAGCCTAAAGGATATGTGAGTGCCAACATATATAACTTATTACTTACCTAAATTATCATCTGCAGAAAAAGACTGCCTCCAGGTAGACAGCCAATGCAGTGCTGTACATGTGACTGCAGTGGATTTGAGAGTGGGAAATATAACAACAATTCAGCAAAAAGGAGTCTAAGGGTCAGGTCCCTGTGACACCTGTGTGTAGGCCTATGACTAACTACCTGGATGTAATTGTGCCACTACCTAATACTCCAGAAAACTCCCCTCTTTCCGAATAGTAGCTATCTGAGGGGAAAATAGGCCTGAAATTGGTCTAAGAAACCTTCTCACTGAAGAACATCTGGAGCACCTTAATTATTCCCCTTCCTACTACGAAGGTAAATATAAGACTAGTTTATCAGTGACGTGTAAGGATTTTTAATTGCTTTTGGAGTTTTGGAAATCTTTGTCTCCTCCTAGTGGCCAATAGTGGAACAGGAGTAATTGCTTGTGGACTCTCCCCACCTTTATGAAAAAAGAGGGGCTACTAAGTCTTTCTAATGGCCCATTAAACAAATGTGTATTTTTTTAAAAAATGTGCTTAAAAGTTTATACTTTATATTTAATAAAAAAAAAAAATGTTGAACATTTTCACAAACTTTGGGTTTCTCACTGAAATTATTTACATACCGTTTGTGTAATCGTGGCACAAATCATTGTAAAAGCTTCTCTGAGGTTCCTTTTGTTCAGGAACAGCAGACATGCATGGCTTTGCCATTGCTTTTTTGGTAATTAGGATGACTCTAATTGCAGCTATGCACCACACTTCTATAATTCCCGGCAGTGAAGGGTTTAATCAGGTAGCTTGTAAGGTTAATTGTAGCTTTAGTGTAGATATTATCATTCCACCTTACAACCCCCTGATACCTCCCAAACAGCTCTCCCCCCCCCCAACTGGTCACCAATATGAAGTTTTACGTATATATATATATATAAATATATATATATATATATATATATATATATAATTATTTTATTTGTTTCTAGTTTCTGCAGTGTGGGATCCTCCCTTACCCCCAACATCCCTGATCCCTCTCAAACAGCCCTCTAACCCTCCCCCCTTTAATTAGTGTCCGCCATTTTAGGTAGTGGCAGTTGTCTGCCAGTACCTATGATACATATATGATTATTTTGATTTGATGTAGTGTAGTGGTCTCCCCTCCCCCACTCCGGCAATCATTAGTTAGGGACCACCCACCCCACCTTTTTTCCCCATCCCTCCCTTCCTCTCAGTTTATTTTGTTTTCCTGCAGTGTAGAGTTTTTTTGTTTCATGGAACAGTTAACCACAACTCTGAGGACACAGTAATTATTCTAGCATTAATCGCAATTGTGCTCAATCGATCGCGTTTACTTTCAACTTGTAATAAGATCGAAAAACTTGACATTCGCAAGCAGCTGCGATAAACCCCTTATCGCTCGCACGTAACTGTTAACGCGCCACTCATAGTCTGGCCCTTAAGTGATGGTAAACTCTTCCCTTTTTAAAATCAAATTTGGAATGTCAGTGATATTTTAAGATGAAGTTTAAAATGCTGCTGTAAACATCCATAATTGTTGAACCTTCACCATGGACATAGACAGGGACCAAAAAAAATAAGAAACAAAGAAATAAAATTATCCTATTTTCTAGTAATCAAAAGATAAAGTTGTAGCCAACAAGAGTGAAAGTTATTTATGATACAGATAGGTTACCCATATTTGCTATTCGAATAAATAGCTAACTGGCCATTAGTCTATTTCTACCATAAATGTGCTGCTAGAAATGGTTCTGTAAAACAGATGGCTGTTATTCAATGTGTTTTTTATTCACCATTGGCAATGAAGAACACTTGTAAAAATGTCCCAAATTAATTTGTTATTGGAACACATGCATTAGAAAACATGTGTAGTGCACACACACACATACTAGCTGAGGTTTTCAAAAAATAAAATGACCATCCTGTGTAACAAATATGTATATAATATACTACACCAATATAATATACTACACCAAATTTAAGCAATAAAATGAAATTTTGGAGGTTCTGTTTTTTCTTTGTTTTTGTTGTTGTTATTTTTCATTTTTTAAAGAAACAATGGATACAATTAAAAATACAAGTCTACTTGAAAGTCATTTTGAACCTGCAATGCAGTGATTGATGTTAAATGTCTGTTTAGAATTCAAAGCATTCATAAAATTGTGTGTTAAAACGAAACAATAATTAAGTGAACACTGATATCTATCTACTTCATAAGCTGAACATCATGTTCAGCATGAGAGCAAAAATATTACACAGCAGACCATATGTTTATCAAGTCTAAATAAACATTATTACAAATTAAAAATTATCTGATGTTCTTGATATAACACAGTACATAATCATTTACAATGATAGTAAACTCCTAGAGAAGGAAATTCTAGCATCAACTCCCCACCCTATATTAAAGAAAATAAAAAAATACATAGAGGGGGAGAAAAAAGATATAGGAAAAGAAAAAGAAACAGAAACCATAAGGAACAGGGAGGGGGGTCCACGATACCCACAGAGAAACAGAAACAGAGTCCGAAATACATACAAAAAACATAATTTATGCTTACTTGATAAATTTATTTCTCTTGTAGTGTGTTCAGTCCACGGGTCATCCATTACTTATGGGATATATTCTCCTTCCCAACAGGAAGTTGCAAGAGGATCAACCAAGCAGAGCTGCTATATAGCTCCTCCCCTCACATGTCATATCCAGTCATTCGACCGAAACAAGACGAGAAAGGAGAAACTATAGGGTGCAGTGGTGAATGGAGTTATAATTTAAAATTTAGAACCTGCCTCAAAAGACAGGGCGGGCCGTGGACTGAACACACTACAAGAGAAATAAATTTAACAGGTAAGCATAAATTATGTTTTCTCTTGTTAAGTGTGTTCAGTCCACGGGTCATCCATTACTTATGGGATACCAATACCAAAGCTAAAGTACACGGATGAAGGGAGGGACAAGGCAGGAACATTAAACAGAAGGAACCACTGCCTGTAGAACCTTTCTCCCAAAACCAGCCTCCGAAGAAGCAAAAGTGTCAAATTTGTAAAATTTGGAAAAAGTATGAAGTGAAGACCAAGTTGCAGCCTTGCAAATCTGTTCAACAGAGGCCTCATTTTTAAAGGCCCAAGTGGAAGCCACAGCTCTAGTGGAATGAGCTGTAATTCTTTCAGGAGGCTGCTGTCCAGCAGTCTCATAGGCTAAACGTATTATGCTATGAAGCCAAAAAGAAAGAGAGGTAGCCGAAGCCTTTTGACCTCTCCTCTGTCCAGAGTAAATGACAAACAGGGAAGAAGTTTGTCGAAAATCTTTAGTTGCCTGTAAGTAGAACTTCAGGGCACGGACCACGTCTAGATTATGCAAAAGACGTTCCTTCTTTGAAGAAGGATTATGACACAAAGATGGAACAACAATCTCTTGATTGATATTCCTGTTAGAAACAACCTTAGGCAAAAACCCAGGTTTAGTACGCAGGACTACCTTGTCTGAATGAAAGATCAGATAAGGAGAATCACAATGTAAGGCAGATAACTCTGAGACTCTTCGAGCCGAGGAAATAGCCATCAAAAACAGAACTTTCCAAGATAAAAGCTTAATATCGATGGAATGAAGGGGTTCAAACGGAACACCCTGAAGAACTTTAAGAACCAAGTTTAAGCTCCACGGAGGAGCAACAGCCTTAAACACAGGCTTAATCCTAGCCAAAGCCTGACAAAAAGCCTGGACGTCTGGATTCCCTGCCAGACGCTTGTGTAAAAGAATAGACAGAGCAGAAATCTGTCCCTTTAGTGAACTAGCGGATAAGCCCTTTTCTAAACCCTCTTGTAGAAAAGCCAATATCCTAGGAATCCTAACCTTACTCTTGGATTCACACCAATATAAATATTTACGCCATATCTTATGGTAAATTGTTCTGGTAACAGGTTTCCGAGCCTGTATCAATGTATCAATAACCGAATCCGAAAACCCACGCTTTGATAGAATCAAGCGTTCAATCTCCAAGCAGTCAGCCTCAGAGAAATTAGGTTTGGATGGTTGAAAGGACCCTGAATTAGAAGGTCCTGTCTCAGCGGCAGAGTCCATGGTGGAAAGGACGACATGTCCACTAGGTCTGCATACCAGGTCCTGCGTGGCCACGCAGGCGCTATCAGAATCACCGATGCTCTCTCCTGTTTGATCCTGGCAATCAGTCGAGGTAGCAACGGAAAAGGTGGAAACACATAAGCTATGTTGAAAACCCAAGGGGCTGCAAGTGCATCTACCAGCACCGCTCCTGGGTCCCTGGAAATGGATCCGTAACGAGGAAGCTTGGCGTTCTGGCGAGACGCCATAAGATCCAGATCTGGTTTGCCCCAATGACGAATCAGTTGAGCAAATACCTCCGGGTGTAGTTCCCACTCCCCCGGATGAAAAGTCTGGCGACTTAGAAAATCCGCTTCCCAGTTCTCCACACCTGGGATGTAGATCGCTGACAGGTGGCAAGAGTTTGACTCTGCCCAGCGAATTATCTTCGAGACTTCCAACATCGCTAGGGAACTCCTGATTCTCCCTTGATGATTGATGTAAGCCACAGTCGTGATGTTGTCCGACTGAAACCTGATGAACCTCAGTGTTGCTAACTGAGGTCAAGCTAGAAGAGCATTGAATATTGCTCTTAATTCTAGAATGTTGATTGGTAGGAGTTTCTCCTCCTGAGTCCACGATCCCTGAGCCTTCAGGGATTTCCAGACTGCTCCCCAGCCTAGAAGGCTGGCATCTGTTGTTACAATCGTCCAATCTGGTCTGCGAAAGGTCATTCCTTCGGACAGATGAACCCGTGACAACCACCAGAGAAGAGAAACTCTGGTCTTCTGGTCCAGATTTAGCAAAGGGGACAGATCTGAGTAATCCCCGTTCCACTGACTTAGCATGCATAGTTGCAGCGGTCTGAGATGCAGGCGCGCAAATGGCACTATGTCCATTGCCGCGACCATCAAGCCGATTACCTCCATACACTGAGCTACTGATGGGCTTGGAGTGGAGTGAAGGGCACGGCAAGCATTGAGAATCTTTAATAACCTGGACTCCGTCAGGTAAATCTTCATCTCTACAGAATCTATAAGAGTCCCTAGAAAAGGAACCCTTGTGAGCGGTAACAGAGAACTCTTTTCCACGTTCACTTTCCACCCATGCGACCTCAGAAATGCTAGAACTATCTCTGTATGAGACTTTGCATTTTGAAAACTTGACGCTTGAATCAGAATGTCGTCTAGGTACGGAGCCACCGCTATGCCTCGTGGTCTTAGTACCGCCAGAAGTGAGCCCAGAACCTTTGTAAAAATTCTCGGGGCCGTAGCTAACCCGAAGTGAAGAGCTACAAACTGGTAATGCCTGTCTAGAAAGGCAAATCTTAGGTACCGATAATGATCTTTGTGAATCAGTATGTGAAGGTAGGCATCCTTTAAGTCCACTGTGGTCATATATTGACCCTCTTGGATCATGGGCAGGATGGTCCGAATGGTTTCCATCTTGAACGATGGAACCCTTAGGAATTTGTTTAAGATTTTTAAGTCTAAGATTGGTCTGAAGGTTCCCTCTTTTTTGGGAACCACAAATAGATTTGAGTAAAACCCTTGTCCTCGTTCCGTTCGCGGAACTGGGTGGATCACTCCCATCACTAAGAGGTCTTGTACACATTGTAGAAATGCCTCTTTCTTTGCTAGGTTTGTTGATAACCTTGACAGATGAAACCTCCCTTGTGGAGGAGAAGTTTTGAAATCCAGAAGGTATCCCTGAGATATAATCTCCAACGTCCAGGGATCCTGTACATCTCTTGCCCAGGCCTGGGCGAAGAGAGAAAGTCTGTCCCCCACTAGATCCGTCTCCGGAGAGGGGGCCCTGTCTTCATGCTGTCTTAGGGGCGGAAGTAGGCTTTCTGGCCTGCTTGCCCTTGTTCCATGACTGGTTGCCTTTCCAACCCTGTCTGTAACGAGCAGTATTTCCTTCCTGTTTTGGAGCGGAGGAAGTTGATGCTGCTCCTGCCTTGAAGTTACGAAAGGCACGAAAATTAGACTGTTTGGCCTTTGATTTGGCCCTGTCCTGAGGAAGGGTGTGGCCCTTACCTCCCGTAATGTCAGCAATAATTTCCTTCAAGCTGGGCCCGAATAAGGTCTGCCCTTTGAAAGGAATGTTAAGTAGTTTAGACTTAGACGTTACATCTGCTGACCAGGATTTAAGCCATAGCGCCCTGCGCGCCTGTATGGCGAATCCGGAATTTTTAGCCGTAAGTTTGGCTAAATGCACTACAGCATCCGAAACAAACGCATTAGCCAGTTTAAGCGTTCTAACTTTGCTCATAGTCTCATCCAATGGTGCTGTGCGAATCGCCTCTTCCAGAGACTCAAACCAGAATGCCGCTGCAGCCGTGACAGGCGCAATGCATGCAAGAGGCTGCAATATAAACCCTTGTTGAACAAACATTTTCTTAAGGTAACCCTCTAATTTTTTATCCATTGGATCTGAGAAACCACAGCTATCCTCCACCGGGATAGTGGTACGCTTGGCTAAAGTAGAAACTGCTCCCTCCACCTTAGGGACCATCTGCCATAAGTCTTGTGTGGTGGCATCTATAGGGAACATTTTTCTAAATATCGGAGGAGGGGAAAAGGGCACACCGGGTCTATCCCACTCCTTACTAATAATTTCTGTAAGCCTTTTTGGTATTGGAAAAACGTCAGTACACACCGGTACCGCATAGTATCTATCCAACCTACATAATTTCTCTGGGATTGCCACCGTGTCGCAATCATTCAGAGCCGCTAACACCTCCCCTAGTAACACGCGGAGGTTTTCAAGCTTAAATTTAAAATTTGAAATTTCTGAATCCGGTCTCCCCGGATCAGAACCGTCACCGACAGAATGAAGCTCACCGTCCTCATGTTCTGCAAATTGTGACGCAGTATCGGACATGGCTCTCGTGTCATCAGCGCGCTCTGTCCTTAACCCAGAGCTATCGCGCTTGCCTCTTAATTCAGGCATATTGTATAATACTTCTTTCATAACATTAGCCATATCATGTAAAGTGATTTGTAAGGGCCTTGATGTACTTGGCGCCTCAATCTTATGCACCTCCCGAGCGGGAGACGCAGGTACTGACACGTGAGGAGAGTTAGACGGCATAACTTCCCCCTCGTTGTCTGGTGATAATTTCTTTATCGGTACAGATTGACTTTTATTCAAAGTAATATCAATACAATTGGTACACATATTTCTATTGGGCTCCACATCGGCTTTTGAACATAATGAACAAGCAGATTCCTCTGTATCAGACATGTTTAAACAGACTAGCAATGAAGCTAACAAGCTTGGAAATCACTTTCAATAAGTTTACAAGCAATATAAAAAACGCTGCAGCGCTTTTAAAAACACAGTTGAATAACAAAGAAAACTAATTCAGTTATAGTGAACAATTCTTAACGAGAAATGCATTAATTAGCAGAGGATTGCACCCATTAGCAAAAGGATGATTAACCCCTCAATACCCAAAAACGGATATCAAATTAAGATTTAACGCTTTTATCACAGTCAAACACACTGTCACAGATCTGCTGTGACTGATTACCTCCCTCAAAAACGAATTTTGAAGACCCCTGAGCTCTCTAGAGACGTCCTGGATCAAGGAGGAAGAAACAGGAAGACTGTGCTAGAATTTTAACTGTGCAACAAGGCACTAAAACAAGGTCCCTCCCACTCATATTACAACAGTGGGAGACCTGATATAACGGTTTCTGTGCCGAAAAAACGTTAGCCATGTGGAAAAAATCATGCCCAAAAAGATTTATCACCAAAGTACCTCACAAAACGAATAACATGCCAGTAAACGTTTTAAAAACAACAATTTGAATGTCATGCAAAGTTATCACTAAGCCTGCTACCAGTCGCTTCCACTGCAGATAAGGCTTAAACATTATTTCAGTATTAACAGTATTTTCTCAGTCAAATTTTAGTCCCTAGAAAATAACTCAACTGCGCATACATTTATCAGCCTGATACCAGTCGCTACTACTGCATTTAAGGCTGTACTTACATCATGTGGATAACAGCAGTATTTTCTTAGTCAATTCCATTCCCAGAAAATAATGTACTGCACATACCTCATTTGCGGGGGACCCCGCATGCTATTCCCCTCTTTCTGAAGTTACCCTACTCCTCAGAATGTCGAGAACAGCCAGCGGATCTTAGTTACGTCTGCTAAGATCATAGAAAAACGCAGGCAGATTCTTCTCCAAATACTGCCTGAGATACAAAAAACGGCACACTCCGGTGTCATTTTAAAATATCAAACTTTTGATTGAAGAATAATTAAGTAAAAACTCCAACTCCTCTCGCGACCTCCTTCTTTGTTGAGGGTTGCAAGAGAATGACTGGGTATGACATGTGAGGGGAGGAGCTATATAGCAGCTCTGCTTGGGTGATCCTCTTGCAACTTCCTGTTGGGAAGGAGAATATATCCCATAAGTAATGGATGACCCGTGGACTGAACACACTTAACAAGAGAAAAATGTGATAAACCTTTCAGTTATACACTGTCTGAGGAACTCAGGGTTCTCTCTAGGGGTCTGGGCTTTTCTTCATCATGCCACTTCAACCTGTTCCAAACCATCTTAGACGTGAACAAATTTGTGAGGACTTTGACCCTTAATAAACATAATTTATGCTTACCTGATAAATGTTTCTCTTGTGATGCATCGAGTCCACGGATTCATCCATACTTGTGGGATATTCTCCTTCCCTACAGGAAGTGGCAAAGAGAGCACCCACAGCAGAGTTGTCTATATAGCTCCTCCCTTATCGTATTCTCATGGCTGAACAGGGGCGTGCATCTTCCGTATGCACCCGTCTCATTACATCACGTCTCAGCATCCTCAAAGAGGAGTAGTACAGAAGACCGCCACGGCTCGGTTGGAGTATCCCGCCCGCTTTCTGTGCTCTGTCATCAACTGAGAATGCACTGGTTTGCCTACACCTTTTTTCAAGAAACTGTTAACAAAAGTCTAATCAAAGGGATATAATACTTATATGCTAAATAACTTGAAATTGATGCAGCATAACTGTAAAAAGTTGCCATGAAAATATCACCTGAACATCTGTATTTTACCTCACAATTACTTCAGCTCACCAGAGTAAGAGCTCTGTGAACAGATATACTTCATCTGCTGTCCAGCTGCAAGTTGATAAAAAAAAGTCAATCAGCATCAGCAGTGCTGAGGTCATGAATTGCTTTGCTGTGATCTCGTGAGATTTCACTGAAATATTGTGATATTTCATAGTTAACTTCATCGCATTGAATAGGAAAAATAACATGACTGTGTCTGCACATACCAGATGCACACTCTCTTGCAAGTTCTGGGACTAACATTCTGATTGGCTGCTTAAAGTCTATTTACTATTATTTCATTATACCCGTTTGAGGTAACATTTACTAAACCCTGCCCCCTATTTATCCTATCCCTATTCTTAAGCAGCTACTGTCTGCTGTATCCTTCCCCAACTTTTACACCTTTCAGTTATGCAGCTAGGTCACATATCAACTCAGATTCCTTTTCACATCTGATTCCCTGCTTTGGTTTAAGGGGTCCCAACCTTTCCAACATTCTTTCTGGGTATACTCCCTCCTTCAATATACCTGACCTTTCCTCTATACCTCTCCCCCCCCCCCCCCCCCCCCCCACACACACACTTTTTTTTTTTTTTTTTTTTCTCTCTCACTCTTCTCTAGTTAAACGTCATGGATACTCTCCGCCTTCTCACCCTCAATGTTCAGGGCTTCAACTCCCCTACAAAAACGCAGCTTACTGACGACCCTACTGCGAAAGTCCAAGACTGATGTAGCGTTCATCCAAGAGACGCACTGGATGACAAACCAAGGTACTACACACAACTCTTGGGGGTACCCGATAGTAAAATATCAAACTTTTGATTGAAGAATAATTAAGTAAAAACTCCAACTCCTCTCGCGACCTCCTTCTTTGTTGAGGGTTGCAAGAGAATGACTGGGTATGACATGTGAGGGGAGGAGCTATATAGCAGCTCTGCTTGGGTGATCCTCTTGCAACTTCCTGTTGGGAAGGAGAATATATCCCATAAGTAATGGATGACCCGTGGACTGAACACACTTAACAAGAGAAAAATGTGATAAACCTTTCAGTTATACACTGTCTGAGGAACTCAGGGTTCTCTCTAGGGGTCTGGGCTTTTCTTCATCATGCCACTTCAACCTGTTCCAAACCATCTTAGACGTGAACAAATTTGTGAGGACTTTGACCCTTAATAAACATAATTTATGCTTACCTGATAAATGTTTCTCTTGTGATGCATCGAGTCCACGGATTCATCCATACTTGTGGGATATTCTCCTTCCCTACAGGAAGTGGCAAAGAGAGCACCCACAGCAGAGTTGTCTATATAGCTCCTCCCTTATCGTATTCTCATGGCTGAACAGGGGCGTGCATCTTCCGTATGCACCCGTCTCATTACATCACGTCTCAGCATCCTCAAAGAGGAGTAGTACAGAAGACCGCCACGGCTCGGTTGGATTATCCCGCCCGCTTTCTGTGCTCTGTCATCAACTGAGAATGCACTGGTTTGCCTACACCTTTTTTCAAGAAACTGTTAACAAAAGTCTAATCAAAGGGATATAATACTTATATGCTAAATAACTTGAAATTGATGCAGCATAACTGTAAAAAGTTGCCATGAAAATATCACCTGAACATCTGTATTTTACCTCACAATTACTTCAGCTCACCAGAGTAAGAGCTCTGTGAACAGATATACTTCATCTGCTGTCCAGCTGCAAGTTGATAAAAAAAAGTCAATCAGCATCAGCAGTGCTGAGGTCATGAATTGCTTTGCTGTGATCTCGTGAGATTTCACTGAAATATTGTGATATTTCATAGTTAACTTCATCGCATTGAATAGGAAAAATAACATGACTGTGTCTGCACATACCAGATGCACACTCTCTTGCAAGTTCTGGGACTAACATTCTGATTGGCTGCTTAAAGTCTATTTACTATTATTTCATTATACCCGTTTGAGGTAACATTTACTAAACCCTGCCCCCTATTTATCCTATCCCTATTCTTAAGCAGCTACTGTCTGCTGTATCCTTCCCCAACTTTTACACCTTTCAGTTATGCAGCTAGGTCACATATCAACTCAGATTCCTTTTCACATCTGATTCCCTGCTTTGGTTTAAGGGGTCCCAACCTTTCCAACATTCTTTCTGGGTATACTCCCTCCTTCAATATACCTGACCTTTCCTCTATACCTCTCACCCCCCCCCCCCCCCCCCCCCACACACACACACTTTTTTTTTTTTTTTTTTTTCTCTCTCACTCTTCTCTAGTTAAACGTCATGGATACTCTCCGCCTTCTCACCCTCAATGTTCAGGGCTTCAACTCCCCTACAAAAACGCAGCTTACTGACGACCCTACTGCGAAAGTCCAAGACTGATGTAGCGTTCATCCAAGAGACGCACTGGATGACAAACCAAGGTACTACACACAACTCTTGGGGGTACCCGATAGTACTGAAAGCTTCCTTTCAGTCCAAGTCCAGGGGAGTAGCCATATATCTCAGCAACAATATTAAGTTTGAATCCGTATACTTAGAATCGGACCCCCAAGCCCGTTACATTATATAAGTCTGTAAAATAAATAACCACTTGCTAACACTGGTAAATATTTATGCGCCTAATTCTAAACAAATTGGATTCCTCACAAAACTCTTGAAATCGGTATTGGCTGTGAAACAGGGGGAGCTAATAATAGGGGGGGATTTTAATCTTATCTGGGATCATACTTTAGATAGAACGGGCCCTAGGATTTCTACTTCAGAGAGGGAAATCCATCCCCTCTCCAGAGCCTTCCAAAATTTAATATTCCAATACAACCTTTACGATACTTGGAGGTCACTACATCCACTAGACAGGGAATTCACCTTTTATTCTTCCCCTCACAAATCCTTTACTCGCATAGATTACTTTTTTGTCAGTGCTCGACTCCTAGACTATATCTATACCATTAAAATACCTTCAGTAGCATGGTCAGATCATGACGCTGTAACTTTGACTATAGGACCACACTTAACATGCACTTCCTCTCCGTCATGGCAATTGAAAAACCCCCTTGTCACAGACCCCGTTCTCAAAATTAGTTTCCAAGAGAAAATAATAGAGTTTCTTACTATTAACGACACCCCTCAGGTCACAACTGAAGTGCTTTGGGCTACACTCAAGGCAGTCTTGAGAGGCCACTTTATCACTCTTGACGCTGAAGCCCGTAAACAAAGAGGGTCCTCCTTAGCTACTCTTTCTGCACAGCTTCGTACACTTAGACGCTCTCTCAGCGTATCTTATTCTAGTACGACATTACATGAAATTTCAGTAATTACTAAACAAATTCAGGAGTTAGAACTTCAAAGAACTCATCACATAATAGAGAAATGTAAAATATTTTTCTACTACTATAGTAACAAAGCCACCTCAATTTTAGCTGCCAAACTTAGGAATCTTACGGCACAAGCCAGAATTAAGACCATCAAAAGTTCAACCGGCAAACCAATTTACTCACCTAGGGAGATTTGAGACACCTTTAAATCCTATTATCACACCCTCTATAACATCGAAGACGACCTAGTATACTCTCCGTCTAGTCCAACGGATATTCTTTCTGAACTCCCTTCAACTACCTCTTCTCTCACCAGATAGCTTTTCGATACTAACCGATTCTATCACTATAGAAGAAATACAAAATGTTATAAAGGATTTGAAACTAGGTAAATCCCCTGTCCCAGACGGTTTTACAGCTCACTTCTATAAGTCCTTTCAACCACTAATAGCCCCGATTCTTTGTAAATTTTTCAGAGAGCTAATGAAGAAGGGTTCCCTTGCTGGAGAATTTTTGGAGGCTACAATCACCACAATCTTAAAACCAGGGAAACCCCCTGAACTATGCGGTAGCTATCGTCCTATATCCCTTCTTATTCTTGATACAAAACTATATGCTAAAATCCTTGCCAATCGGCTTTCAAGGGTCATCCCCTCCCTGGTCCATTCTGACCAGGTGGGATTTGTTCCTCAGAGGGAAGGACCAGACGCCACCAGATGGATTCTTGATATCTTGTCGATCATGGCGGGTCCCATTCCTTTCCCTGTATTTAGATGCCAAGAAGGCCTTTGACAGAGTGAGGTGGGAGTTTCTTTGGATTACGATGCAAACTTTTAATACCCCAGACGTTTTTATCCGGGCAGTACAGGCCCTATACTGTTCCCCTTCAGCCAGAGTGAAGGGAGTTGGATTTAGGTCAGATCCCTTCCGTATAACCAATGGCACCAGACAAAGCTGCCCACTCTCACCCCTTCTTTTTGCACTCGTGATAGAACCCTCAGCACAAGCGATTAGACTGAATCCCCAAATCCTCGGGGCACAATTAGCAACTTCTTCCCATAGCATTTCCCTTTATGCGGATGATATTACTTTATTCCTCACCTCCCCAATTACCTCACTGCCCACTGTTTTCGATCTACTTAAAAGCTTTGGTCAGCTAATCTACTACAAATTAAACATCAATAAAATGTTAGCCTTATATTTAAATATCTCCCCTCAGGAACTAACTCGCCTACAGAACCTCTACCACTTCCAATGGAATGTGCATGCTATTAAGATCTTAGGCACGTTTTTAAGCCCTGTCCTAGAAACCACAATTACGAAAAACTTTACAGACAGACTCTCAGAATTTCGGAACCTCCTTTCCTCTTGGGAGTTCAGGGAGAACTCATGGACAGGCAGAATAGCTGCGATAAAGATGTATTTTATCCCCAAACTTACTTACCTGTTTAGATGTATCCCATACAACATCCCCAGACCCCTGTTAAATAAGTTACAAAGCCTCATTACTGCTTATGTATGGATAAATAATAGACCCAGAACTTCTAGAACCACACTCCAGAGGCCGCTTACACATGGGGGCTTAGCCCTCCCCAACATTATACTATACTATACAACAGCTAGACTATCACACCTGTTTTGCTGGAGTCTTACAGATGATCATCCTCGGTGGTTTGATGCAGAATTGTCGATTTTCCCGTTAGGACTTAATTTATCCGATCTTTTGTGGATCCCTCCTCACTATAGAGAAAAGCTAGCTAACTTATCCCCAATAATTTTGAATGCTCTCCAGTTTTGGGGCCAGACGAGACACACCCTGGGTTTAGCTCCACACCCTTCCCCTGCGCTTACTATGAGCGGTGCCCTCTACTGCCTCCCGGACTCACATTTTTTGTCTTCGCGAAGTCTCGCCCCCATTTTGGCAATGGACCTCTATGACCATAACCAATGGCTCACTCATACACAGTTCTGTACAAAATTTTAAATCCTCCCCGCTTATATTTTTAAGGCTTTTCGTCTCCGCACATGGTTAAATTCATGGAAATATCCACGGAAAAACTTAAGGCCACTATCGAAATGGGAGACTAAATAGACCCAAGGAAAAGGCCTGATGCATGCACTGTCTTTTAACTACAATCTCCTCCTTGAACCTACCACACACCATAAAATAGCCCAACATAGAGCCTGGGAAAGAGAGATAGGCTTCATAGCCGATACCGATACATGGCATACACATATTACTGTTACTAAAAAACTTCTACACTGTGCTAATCTTTGGGAGCTGCAGTACAAAATTCTGGTTCGATGGCACTTCACACCTTCTACCCTACATAGGATATATGGCACTCAATCCCCCCTGTGTTGGAGAGGTTGTGAGCAGTTAGGGACCTCATAACATATATGGTGGTCCTGTCCTAAGATCCAACCACTCTGGCGGAAACTTTTTAGAATTCTTCACAGATTAGACATTGTCCTCCCACTCAAACCAGAGATATCACTACTTCACATGCATACCGGAGATTTGACGCCGTCTAGAGAAGCCCTAGTAATATAGTATGAAAGCAGCAGTTCCTTAACATGTTTAACTAAATACTGTATGAAATCAGCTGTTCCAACTGAATAATTTATGAAAGTGGCAGTGTTTTAACATGTTTAACCAAATATTTTATGAAAGCAGAAGTCCCTTGTCATGTTTAACTGAATACTGTATGAAAGCAGAACTCCCTTAACATTGTTAACGGAATATTATATTAAAGCAGCAGTCCTTTAACATGTTTCGCTGAATACTGCATGAAAGCAGCTGTGTCTTAAAATGTTTAAAGGGACATTCCAGTCAAAATGTAAATGAACATAGATTTATTACATATTTGAATAGAAACATATTTGCAATATACATGTACTGGCAAAAATGCTTCTAGTAAGAGTTATCACTGTTAAAGAGTTAACATTTTTCTATGCATGTGCATGTGAAGCATAGTTAGATATTGTCACTGCACCCACATATTAAATATTGCAGCTGCTCAGATCATCAGTGGGGCTTGTATCATGTCAACAATTAAAAAATTGAGTCATTACCAGATGGTACAAGCACCTTAGGCTCTCCGAATAAGTGTTGTGTTTAAAATGCTGGTGCACGGTGCATACTTAAATACACTTTTGAAAAAGCTATAGCTTTTATAAGAAGCATTTTTGCTACTGCATGTATATTACAAAATTGCTTTTGTTCAATACCAAAATGCACCCATGTGGTTTCCAATTTTGGCTGGAATATACCTTTAACCAAATATTGTATGAAAGTAGAAGTCCCTTGTCATGTTTAAATGAATATAGTATGACAGCAGCAGTCCCGTAACATGTTTAACTAAATACTGTATGAGAGGTGCAGTCCAGTAACATGTGTTACTGAATATTGTATGAAAACAGCATTCTCATAAAATGTTTAAGCTGAATACTGTATGAAAGCAGCCGTCCCTTGTTATGTTTAACTGAATACTGTATGAAGGCAGCAGTCCCTTAACATGTTAACTGAATAATGTACGAAAGCAGCTGCCCCTTGTCATGTTTAAAGGAATACTGTATGAAGGCAGCAGTCCCTTCACATGTTAACTGAATAATGTACGAAAGCAGTTGCCCCTTGTCATGTTTAAAGGAATACTGTATGAAGGCAGCAGTCCCTTAACATGTTAACTGAATAATGTACGAAAGCAGCTGCCCCTTGTCATGTTTAAAGGAATAATGTATGAAGGCAGCAGTCCCTTAACATGTTAACTGAATAATGTACGAAAGCAGCTGCCCCTTGTCATGTTTAAAGGAATACTGTATGAAGGCAGCAGTCCCTTCACATGTTAACTGAATAATGTACGAAAGCAGCTGCCCCTTGTCATGTTTAAAGGAATACTGTATGAAGGCAGCAGTCCCTTCACATGTTAACTGAATAATGTACGAAAGCAGCTGCCCCTTGTCATGTTTAAAGGAATACTGTATGAAGGCAGCAGTCCCTTAACATGTTAACTGAATAATGTACGAAAGCAGCTGCCCCTTGTCATGTTTAAAGGAATAATGTATGAAGGCAGCAGTCCCTTAACATGTTAACTGAATAATGTACGAAAGCAGCTGCCCCTTGTCATGTGTAACTGAATACTGCATGAAATCAGCAGTCCCGTAACATGTTTTACAGAATAACGTATCAAAGCATCATTCCCTTAACATGTTTAACTGGAAGTGGCTGTCCCTTAGCATGTATAAACTGAATACTGTATGAAAGCAGAAGTCCCTTAACATGTTTTACTAAACACTGTATGAAAGCAGAACCCACTTTACATTTTTAACTGAAGTTGTTTGAATACATCAATTAACAAAAATATAAAGGGAAGTTATTTTCATGTGCATTTTAGTGTAATCTATGAAAGCCACCAATGGTCAAATTGTGTTAAGAAAATACATTTTGGTGAAATACCGTAACTATTATGTTACAATGTTAGCAGCTTATAAAAAAAGTAACATCCCACTAAGCTGATGCACTAGAGAGAGTGTTATCAAAGTACAATATTTTACCCCGTGAACAAAATAAATTGATTCTATATTTGCAGTTAAATCAAGGCTAATAACATTGTCCCAAAATCTGTAATCTCAGCAAACATGGTCACTAAAACAATGTATCAGAATGACAATTGAGAGATGTTTCACAGATTTAACAGACCTCCCCTGTATTTCCTAGGAAGATAAATACGTATTTGTGTTCACCTATGATCTTGACACAGATGCTACCACATTAATAGTCACTTGGGTCCTAAAATGCAAGTTGCTGGCAAAGTAGTTAAGACAAACTTATTTACCACATTAATTAAATGGTCTATTTAACATGGAATATCAATTCTCTAATCACATCTCAGCTGAACTTCTTATTTCAATTAACAACTCTAAAGTCTTCCAACAGAGATCCAACTGTTCTAGGATCATTAAGAACATTTTCATTATCTGTCAAATGAGGGAGTAAAAGGCAAAAACGGCAAGCACTCTCAGGAGTAGGCCTCTACCCTACTTAAGAGATGATTAGGGAGTAAGCAGCAGTTGTTCTCATTAGTTGCTAAGCAATGAATAGACCTCCAATGAAATCAGCATCAGAAACAAGAAGGGAAAAAAAAAGTCTCCATGTAAATCCCAACGCGAGGACAACTTGCCCTTTTCTATTAACAGTAAATTTGAGATTATGACACTAAAGTGTAATCATTAGAAGTCAGAGAAAGGTGAATAAATGCAGAGCAATTTCAGCAAAAACTTTGAAAATCAAATACTGTAAGAAGCATTTTGGATTTGTCTTCAGTAGTTACAGTGCCAGCTGTACAATGGATTCGTTAAGTTGCTCTAAAATGAATCACCGGACTCATAGGCAATGCAGCATTTGTAACTAAACTGTGAACACTATAATAACTGGAAAACAGAAATGAAATATCATCTGTATATTACTTCTGCCTTTAATTAAAGGGACATTCTAGCCCAAAACTTTCTTTCATGCTTTAGAAAGAGCATGCTATTTTAAACAGTTTTCTAATTTACTTCTGTTATCTAATTTGCTTCATTCTCGTGATATACTTGGTTGCAAAGCATATCTAGATATGCTCAGTAGCTGCTGATTGGTGACTGCACATAGATGCCTCTTGCTATTGGCTCACCCATGTGCATTGCTATTTCTTCAACAAGGTATATCTAAAGGATGAAGCAAATTAGATAATAGAAGTAAATTGGAATGTTGTTTAAAATTGTATTCTCTACCTGAATCATGAAAGAAATATTTTGGGTTTCATGACCCTTTAACAAGTCCAACATGAACAGTACAGCACAAACTAAATAAAACAGGCACTGCTGTAAGCAGGATAACATTAGTGGACATTACTGCAGCATAACCAAGAGATACTGGGGAGCGAGATTTTTGTAGCTATCTATATATTTTGCAGTTATCATTAAACAAAACACTAGAATGACAAGGATATGATAAACAGATGTCATCAAAAAGCTGTAGTCAGCCATTTGAAATATAAAACCTCAATAAAAAAAAATCTGCACTCTAAGGGATTTCAAAATAAAGGTCAAAGTTTATTTGGGGGATAATATTCTTCTTATTTTTAAGTCCCTGAGAGTGCACTTAAGTACTATTTAACTTTTTAAAGGGGAATTTATGACCCATAGATAAAAAAAAATACTTTAAATGTCCCTTTAATTATTTTTTACACAAGTATTTAAAAAAAATATATTTATTTATATGTATTAAACTTTTTGCAAATTTGATTATATGTCTACACTGAAAACACATATACATTTTCTTCAAATTTACACCTTAAAACTATATTACTCTAATATTAATGAAAATTAATAGTTTGGAAAATGGGCTGAGGATGGAGCACAATATCAGCATTAAAGTAGCCCATAATGTCCAGATATGCCTAAAAAGTAGAAATAAAATCATAGACTGCAGTAATTAATTCTGCTTAACTTACCTATATAGTCACCAACGAAGACCACAAAGAAAGGTGTGACAAGATCATTAATGCCTTGAACATATCCACTGGCTGGATGGCGAATCGCCCATATAAACAAAATTCTTTCAAATATCTGTGGGTGGAAAAAGTGAAATAAGGACTGTTTCTGTTCCCTCGTATATATATATATAAAAATTAAACAAGCAAATATGAAATACTTGAGTGCACAAATGTAGGGTTAATGCTCATTAGAGAGGCACTATATCACATTTCTGTGGTTTTGTTGTTTAATATTTTTTCAAAAATCCTTTTTCTCCAGAAAACAAAATTAAAAAAATAAATGAATAACTAAAACATGGAGGTACATGTATGTCTTTAGATGAATGTGCTTATTAAACTGTTCTACCTCTTTGTAAACTCTTAAACGCAACTTAGAAAATCCTATATCAGCCATGACACTCACACGTTTTGTTTTTTAACCCAGACCTCACACTTTTGTGATATTTTGCTATTCTACTGGAGGTATAAGATAGGCTGTTTATAGTTATTTTGATGCCAAATTTACTGTACGTAATAGTAAATTAAGAGAACATGCAACCCAATTTTTTTTTAAATATTTCAGGTAATGCATACACTTTTATACAACTTTCCAAATAATATGTATTATCAAATTTACTTAATTCTCTTGGTATCCTTTGTTGAAAGAACATCAATAACATACTGAGAGCTAGATAAACACATCTGGTTAGCTAATGACAAGAGGCATATATGTGCAATCACTAACCAGCAGTCAGCCCCCAGTAGTGCATTGCTGCCCCTAAACATACCTAGGTGTGCTTTTCAACAAAGGTTACCAAAAGAACAAAGCAAATTAAATAATAGAAGTAAATTGATTTTTTTTTTTAATTGTATGATCTATCTGAAATAAATTGTTTGGGTTTCATGTCCCTTTAACACTTTGAAAGATAGTTCATATTGCTATGTTTACCAAAGTCACAAAAACATAATTTATGTAAGAACTTACCTGATAAATTCATTTCTTTCATATTAACAAGAGTCCATGAGCTAGTGACGTATGGGATATACATTCCTACCAGGAGGGGCAAAGTTTCCCAAACCTTAAAATGCCTATAAATACACCCCTCACCACACCCACAAATCAGTTTAACGAATAGCCAAGAAGTGGGGTGATAAGAAAAAAAGTGCGAAGCATATAAAATAAGGAATTGGAATAATTGTGCTTTATACAAAAAAATCATAACCACCCCAAAAAAAGGGTGGGCCTCATGGACTCTTGTTAATATGAAAGAAATGAATTTATCAGGTAAGTTCTTACATAAATTATGTTTTCTTTCATGTAATTAACAAGAGTCCATGAGCTAGTGACGTATGGGATAATGACTACCCAAGATGTGGATCTTTCCACACAAGAGTCACTAGAGAGGGAGGGATAAAATAAAGACAGCCAATTCCTGCTGAAAATAATCCACACCCAAAATAAAGTTTAATGAAAAACCTAAGCAGAAGATTCAAACTGAAACCGCTGCCTGAAGAACTTTTCTACCAAAAATTGCTTCAGAAGAAGAAAATACATCAAAATGGTAGAATTTAGTAAAAGTATGCAAAGAGGACCAAGTTGCTGCTTTGCAGATCTGGTCAACCGAAGCTTCATTCCTAAACGCCCAGGAAGTAGATACTGACCTAGTAGAATGAGCTGTAATTCTCTGAGGCGGAATTTTACCCGACTCAACATAGGCAAGATGAATTAAGGATTTCAACCAAGATGCCAAAGAAATGGCAGAAGCTTTCTGGCCTTTCCTAGAACCGGAAAAGATAACAAATAGACTAGAAGTCTTACAGAAAGATTTCGTAGCTTCAACATAATATTTCAAAGCTCTAACAACATCCAAAGAATGCAACGATTTCTCCTTAGAATTCTTAGGATTAGGACATAATGAAGGAACCACAATTTCTCTACTAATGTTGTTGGAATTCACAACTTTAGGTAAAAATTCAAAAGAAGTTCGCAACACCGCCTTATCCTGATGAAAAATCAGAAAAGGAGACTCACACGAAAGAGCAGATAATTCAGAAATTCTTCTAGCAGAAGAGATGGCCAAAAGGAACAAAACTTTCCAAGAAAGTAATTTAATGTCCAATGAATGCATAGGTTCAAACGGAGGAGCTTGAAGAGCTCCCAGAACCAAATTCAAACTCCAAGGAGGAGAAATTGACTTAATGACAGGTTTTATACGAACCAAAGCTTGTACAAAACAATGAATATCAGGAAGAATAGCAATCTTTCTGTGAAAAAGAACAGAAAGAGCAGAGATTTGTCCTTTCAAAGAACTTGCGGACAAACCCTTATCCAAACCATCCTGAAGAAATTGTAAAATTCTCGGTATTCTAAAAGAATGCCAAGAAAAATGATGAGAAAGACACCAAGAAATATAAGTCTTCCAGACTCTATAATATATCTCTCTGGATATAGATGTACGAGCCTATAACATAGTATTAATCACAGAGTCAGAGAAACCTCTTTGACCAAGAATCAAGCGTTCAATCTCCATACCTTTAAATTTAAGGATTTCAGATCCTGATGGAAAAAAAGGACCTTGAGACAAAAGGTCTGGTCTTAACGGAAGAGTCCACGGTTGGCAAGAGGCCATCCGGACAAGATCCGCATACCAAAACCTGTGAGGCCATGCCGGAGCTACCAGCAGAACAAACGAGCATTCCTTCAGAATCTTGGAGATTACTCTTGGAAGAAGAACTAGAGGCGGAAAGATATAGGCAGGATGATACTTCCAAGGAAGTGAAAATGCATCCACTGCCTCCGCCTGAGGATCCCGGGATCTGGACAGATACCTGGGAAGTTTCTTGTTTAGATGAGAAGCCATCAGAACTATTTCTGGAAGTTCCCACATTTGAACAATCTGAAGAAATACCTCTGGGTGAAGAGACCATTCGCCCGGATGCAACGTTTGGCGACTGAGATAATCCGCTTTCCAATTGTCCATACCTGGGATATAAACCGCAGAGATTAGACAGGAGCTGGATTCCGCCCAAACCAAAATTCGAGATACTTCTTTCATAGCCAGAGGACTGTGAGTCCCTCCTTGATGATTGATGTATGCCACAGTTGTGACAATGTCTTATCTGAAAACAATGAACAACTCTCTCTTCAGAAGAGGCCAAGACTGAAGAGCTCTGAAAATTGCACGGGGTTCCAAAATATTGATCTGAAATCTCACCTCCTGAGATTCCCAAACCCCTTGTGCCGTCAGATACCCCCACACAGCTCCCCAACCTGTAAGACTCGTATCTGTTGAGATTATAGTCCAGGTCGGAAGAACAAAGAAGCCCCCTGAACTAAACGATGGTGATCTGTCCACCATGTCAGAGAGTGTCGTAAAATCGGTTTAAAGATATTAATTGAGTTATCTTTGAGTAATCCCTGCACCATTGGTTCAGCATACAGAGCTGAAGAGGTCGCATGTGAAAACGAGCAAAGGAGATCGCATCTGATGCGGCAGTCCTAAGATCCAACATTTCCATGCATAAGGCTACCAAAGGGAATGATTGTGACTGAAGGTTTTGACAAGCTGATATCAATGTTAAACTTCTCTTGTCTGACAAGGACAGAGTCATAGACACTGAATTTATCTAGAAACCTAAAAAGGTTACCCTTGTCTGAGGAATCAATAAACTGATTGGTAAATTGATCCTCCAACCATGAACTTGAAGAAACAACACAAGTCGATTCGTATGAGATTCTTCGAAAATGAGAAGACTGAGCAAGTACCAAGATATCGTCCAAATAAGGAAATACCAAAACCCTATTCTCTGATTACAGAAAGAAGGGCACCGAGAACCTTTGAAAAAAATTCTTGGAACTGAGGCTAGACCAAATAGTAGAGCCAAAAAACTGGTAATGCTTGTCTAAAAAGAGAATCTCAGACACTAAAAGTGATCTGGATGAATCGGAATATGCAGATACACATCCTGTAAATCTATTGTAGACATATAATGCCCTTGCTAAACAAAAGGCAGGATAGACCTACAGTAACCATCTTGAATGTTGGTATCCTAACATAACGATTCAATAATGATAGATCCATAACTGGTCTGAAGGAATTGACCTTCTTTGGTACAATGAAGAGATAAAATAAAACCCCAGCCCCTGTTCCAGAACTGGAACTGGCATAAATACTCCAGCCAACTCTAGATCTGAAACACATTTCAGAAATGCTGAGCCTTGCTGTGTCAATTGGGACACGGGAAAGAAAAGAATCTCTTAGCAGGAGGCCTTAACTTGAAGCCAATTCTGTACCTTCCTGAAACAATGTTTCTGAAACCAGAGATTAAGAACGGAATTGATCCAAATTTCTTTGAAGAAAACGTAATCTGCCCCATACCAGCTGAGCTGGAATAAGGGCCGCACCTTCATAGGTACTTAAGAGCTGGCTATAGGATTCTATAAGGCTTGGATATATTCCAAACTGGAAATAGTTTCCAAACTGATACCGCTCCTGAGGATGAAGGATCAGGCTTTTGTTCCTTGTTGTGAGGAAAGGAACGAAATGATTATTTACCCTGGAAAGAAAGGGAAAGCAAAGTTGACTTAGAAGACATGTCAGCATTCCAAGTTTAATCCATAAAGCTTTTCTAGCTAAAATAGCTAGAGACATATACCTGACATCAACTCTAATGATATCAAAAGATGGTATCACCAATAAAATTATTAGCATGTTATAGAATAATAATAATGCTATAAAATTAGGATCTGTTACTTGTTGCGCTAAAGCATCTAACCAAAAAGTTGAAGCTGCAGCAACATCCGCTAAAAATATAGCAGGTCTAAGAAGATTACCTGAACATAAGTAAGCTTTTCTTAGAAAGGATTCAATTTTCCTATCTAAAGGATCCTTAAATGAAGTACTATCTGCCATAGGAATAGTAGTACATTAGCAGGAGTAGAGACAGCCCCATAACCTTAGGGATTTTTGTCCCAACAAACTCTAATCTGTCAGATGGCACAGGATATAATTTGCTTAAACGTCTAGAAGGAGTAAATAAATTACCCAAATTATTCCATTCCCTGGAAATTACTTCAGAAATAGCATCAGGGAGATAAAACACTTCTGGAATAACTACAGGAGATTTAAAAACCTTATTTAAACGTTTACATTTAGTATCAAGAGGACCAGTATCCTCTATTTCTAATGCAAATAACACTTCTTTAAGTAAAGAACGAATAAATTCCATCTTGAACAAATACAAAGATTTATCAGCATCAACCTCTGAGACAGAAACCTCTGAACCAGAAGAACCATTATCAGTATCAGAATGATGATGTTCATTTAAAAATTCATCTGAAAAAAAGAGAAGTTTTAAAAGACTTTTATGTATACTAGAAGGAGAAATAACAGACATAGCCTTCTTAATGGATTTAAAAAATAAATTCTCTTATGTTATCAGGAACACTCTGAAAATTAGATGTTGATGGACAGCAACAGGTAATGTAACAGTACTAAAGGAAATTTTATCTGCATTAATAAGTTTGACATGACATGCAATACAAATAACAGCTGGAGAAACAGATACCAAAAGTTTATAGCAGACTTAGCTTGGTAGCTCCAGCACTGTGCAGTGATTTTCCTGTAGTAACTTCTGACTCAGTTGCAACGTGGAACATCTTGCAATATGTAAAAGAAAAAAACAACATATAAAGCAAAATTGATCAAATTCCTTAAATGACAGTTTCAGGAATGGGAAAAAAATGCCAGTGAACAAGCTTCTAGCAACCAGAAGCAATAAATAATGAGACTTAAATAATGTGGAGACAAAAATGACGCCCATATTTTTTAGCGCCAAAAAAGACGCCCACATTATTTGGCGCCTAAATGCTTTTGGCGCCAAAAATGACGCCACATCCGGAACGCCGACATCTTTGACGCAAAATAACGTCAAAAAATGACGCAACTTCCGGCGACACGTATGACGCCGGAAACGGAAAATAATTTTTGCGCCAAAAAAGTCCGCGCCAAGAATGACGCAATAAAATGAAGCATTTTCAGCCCCCGCGAGCCTAACAGCCCACAGGGAAAAAAGTCAAATTTTTGAGGTAAGAAAAAATATGATAATTCAATGCATAATCCCAAATATGAAACTGACTGTCTGGAAATAAGGAAAGTTGAACATTCTGAGTCAAGGCAAATAAATGTTTGAATACATATATTTAGAACTTTATAAATAAAGTGCCCAACCATAGCTTAGAGTGTCACAGAAAATAAGACTTACTTACCCCAGGACACTCATCTACATGTTTGTAGAAAGCCAAACCAGTACTGAAACGAGAATCAGTAGAGGAAATGGTAAATATAAGAGTATATCGTCGATCTGAAAAGGGAGGTAAGAGATGAATCTCTACGACCGATAACAGAGAACCTTATGAAATAGACCCCGTAGAAGGAGATCACTGCATTCAATAGGCAATACTCTCTTCACATCCCTCTGACATTCACTGCACGCTGAGAGGAAAACCGGGCTCCAACTTGCTGCGGAGCGCATATCAACGTAGAATCTAGCACAAACTTACTTCACCACCTCCCTTGGAGGCAAAGTTTGTAAAACTGATTTGTGGGTGTGGTGAGGGGTGTATTTATAGGCATTTTAAGGTTTGGGAAACTTTGCCCCTCCTGGTAGGAATGTATATCCCATACGTCACTAGCTCATGGACTCTTGTTAATTACATGAAAGAAAACTACAGTACGTTGAACATTTAAGCAATTCTATTACAATTATCTGATGATAAAATTAAAATATTTAGAAATATTGCCTTAAACTGACAAACAGTGCACACTGCAGTCCCTCTTTGTATCACCGCCCCTTCTATACAGTGTATTTAGAGAGTTCAGGCCACTCAAACAAAAAGATTTAATTTTGAACTGTACTTTTAGCTGAGTTAGCACGAGAGCAGGAGAGATAAAATAGCGCTCCACTCGTAATCTGGCCCATAGTTTGTTAGGATCATTAACAAATTAGAGCATGCATTTTAGCTTTAGAACACCCCTTTAATAAACAAGCAAGTTACAGATAGATGATCTGTACAACAAAGTAAATGTACAGAAACGTACATCCATGTATTGATAAACTCTGCAGAGTTCTTCTGGTCTACAAAGACTATTTAGATGGATTTAAAGCCTCTGCAGTGCTGAATTTCACTATGTTCATAAACTGACAATGCAGTTCATATGCAGCTGCTACAGCGCTCAAGTCTTATCATATAACTTATTTTTTTACACTTGAAAAGTCGTAATAGGCATCAGAAACGATTTCTCATTTTCAAATGTAATATTGGGCTAAATATTTAAAGTCACAAAGATTTAAAAATAAACCGCACATTCCTATGCATTATTCATAAAAATATATTTATGTTTTTTTTATGTCTGGTGTCTGCATGGTGTGTGGAAAGGAGATAACACATTTCTTCTGTATTACATTTCCAAAAGTGTCCCCTGACTTGCAGGAGTATCTTTTATTTGAATGATACTGTAATGAAGCACTCAGGCTGATTTGCATTACCTTTCTGTTTGAAATGTCAGGTCAGTATGACACTGATCCACGAAAATGTGAACAACAATTGACTTACCTCTCACAGTGTAATATCATTCCTCTAACCTATGAAGTTGTTGTCTGCAGGAAAAAAGACTTATATAAAATGCTATTAGGTTAAAGCTGTAGCATGTATGTGCATACAAACATGCACAGTATATGTATATATTTTTTTTTTATTTTTTTTTAATATGTAGAGAAGAAAAACACAGAGGCACTAGTATGGCCTAGTAACGTCTGTACAAAGGATTATTCAGTGTAATACAATATTTATTATTTAGGATCCTCTCGTCAATCCAAACGTCTGTGACCACTTCATTAGATATATACACTAGACAGATAAAGTTGTTTAGCGATTTATTTACAAAGTATTGCACATACACAGAGGGAGTGACTCTGATGTTTCACACTTTTTTAACACATTATAATATACATTACTACTTATTATCCACTATCTATTAGTGTTGTATAAAGAATGGGACTAGGGTTGCCAGCTGTCCTTAAAAAAAAAATACCGGACAGCCAGCAGATAGCGTGTGTGTGTGGGGGGGGGGGGGGGGTCTTATGGCAGAAAAAAAAAAGGCACACGCGATCAATATTAGGGTTGTTTTTATTGTGTATATAACACTTATTAAGGTCATTAACAGGTTACAACAATAAACTGTTTGTTTATTGCTGTAGGCAGGTAAACTGTCATTCGCATATTGAGAACTTGGTGTCAAGGGTCATAATTCCTAAAGGCAGGATGTGTGTGTGTGTGTATATATATATATATATATATATATATATATAAAATCACACACACACACACACACATGTATATACATTGTGTGTGTGTATATATACAGTACATCAAATTGCTTTGGGGTAGTAATTATATATACATTTATAATTCACATACAGCTACATAATATATAAAAACAGAATTTATGCTTACCTGATAAATTTCTTTCTCCTACGGTGTGTCCGGTCCACGGCTTCATCCTTACTTGTGGGAATATTCTCTTCCCTAACAGGAAATGGCAAAGAGAGCACAGCAAAAGCTGCCCATATTGCTCCCCCTCTGGCTCCGCCCCCCAGTCATTCGACCGACGGTTAGGAGAAAAAGGAGAAACTATAGGGTGCCGTGGTGACTGTAGTGTACAAAAATAAAAATTTGAAACCTGACTAAAAAACCAGGACGGGCCGTGGAACGGACACACCGTAGGAGAAAGAAATTTATCAGGTAAGCATAAATTCTGTTTTCTCCTACATTGGTGTGTCCGGTCCACGGCTTCATCCTTACTTGTGGGAACCAATACCAAAGCTTTAGGACACGGATAAAGGGAGGGAACAAGTCAGGTTACCTAAACGGAAGGCACCCACGGCTTGCAAAACCTTTCTCCCAAAAATAGCCTCCGAAGAAGCAAAAGTATCGAATTTGTAAAATTTGGCAAAAGTGTGCAGAGAAGACCAAGTCGCTGCCTTACATATCTGATCAACAGAAGCCTCGCTCTTGAAGGCCCATGTGGAAGCCACAGCTCTAGTAGAGTGAGCTGTAATTCGTTCAGGAGGCTGCCGTCCGGCAGTCTCATAAGCCAATCGGATGATGCTTTTCAGCCAAAAAGAAAGAGAGGTAGCAGTAGCTTTCTGTCCTCTTCTCTTACCAGAATAAACGACAAACAAAGATGAAGTCTGTCTGAAATCCTTTGTTGCATCTAAATAGAATTTTAGAGCACGGACCACATCTAAATTGTGTAACAAACGTTCCTTCTTTGAAACTGGATTCGGACACAGAGAAGGAACAACTATTTCCTGGTTAATATTCCTGTTGGAAACCACTTCTGGAAGAAAACCAGGTTTGGTACTCAAAACAACCTTATCTGCATGGAATACCAGATAGGGTGGATCACACTGCAAAGCAGACAATTCAGAAACTCTTCTAGCAGAAGAAATAGCAACCAAAAACAGAACTTTCCAAGATAGTAACTTAATATCTATGGAATGTAAAGGTTCAAACGGAACCCCTTGAAGAACTGAAAGAACTAAATTTAGACTCCATGGAGGAGTCATGGGTCTGTAAACAGGCTTGATTCTGACTAAGGCCTGTACAAAAGCTTGTACATCTGGCACTGCTGCCAGGCGTTTGTGTAACAAAACAGACAAAGCAGATATCTGTCCTTTTAGAGAACTCGCTGACAACCCTTTATCCAAACCCTCTTGGAGAAAGGAAAGAATCTTAGGAATTTTAATTTTACTCCAAGAAAATCCCTTGGATTCACACCAACAGATATGTTTTTTCCATATTTTATGGTAAATTTTCCTAGTCACAGGTTTTCTGGCTTGGACCAGAGTATCTATAACTGAATCTGAAAACCCACGCTTAGATAAAATCAAGCGTTCAATTTCCAAGCAGTCAGCTGCAGAGAGACTAGATTTGGATGTTCGAATGGACCTTGTACAAGAAGATCCTGTCTCAAAGGTAGCTTCCATGGTGGAGCCGATGACATATTCACCAGGTCTGCATACCAAGTCCTGCGTGGCCACGCAGGGGCTATTAGAATCACGAGGCCTGCTCCTGTTTGATCCTGGCTACAAGCCTGGGAAGGAGAGGGAACGGTGGAAACACATAAGCTAGGTTGAACAACCAAGGCGCCACTAATGCATCCACGAGTGTCGCCTTGGGGTCCCTGGATCTGGATCCGTATCTAGGAACCTTGGAGTTCTGTCGAGACGCCATCAGATCCATGTCTGGAATGCCCCATAATTGAGTTAACTGGGCAAAGACCTCCAGGTGGAAAGTCTGACGACTCAAATAATCCGCCTCCCAGTTGTCTACTCCTGGGATGTGAATTGCAGATAGATGGCAGGAGTGATCCTCCGCCCATTTGATGATCTTGGATACCTCTCTCATCGCCAAGGAAGTCTTTGTTCCTCCCTGATGATTGATGTAAGCTACAGTCGTCATGTTGTCCGACTAAAATCTTATGAATCCGGCCTTCGCTAGTTGAGGCCAAGCCCGGAGCGCATTGAATATCGCTCTCAGTTCCAGGATGTTTATCGGGAGAAGAGACTCTTCCTGAGACCATAGACCCTGAGCTTTCAGGGAGTCCCAGACCGCGCCCCAGCCTAATAGACTGGCGTCGGTCGTGACAATGACCCACTCTGGTCTGCGGAAACTCATTCCCTGAGACAGGTGATCCTGAGTCAACCACCAACAGAGTGAGTCTCTGGTTAACTGGTCTACTTGAATCTGGGGAGACAAGTCTGCATAATCCCCATTCCACTGTCTGAGCATGCACAGTTGCAATGGTCTTAGATGAATTCGAGCAAAAGGAACCACGTCCATTGCTGCCACCATTAGACCTATTACTTCCATGCACTGAGCTATGGAAGGCTGAGGAAAAGATTGAAGAACTTGACAAGCCTTTAGAAGCTTTAATTTTCTGACCTCTGTCAGAAAAATCTTCATTTCTACAGAATCTATTATTGTTCCCAGAAAAGGAACTCTCGTAGACGGGGACAGGGAACTCTTTTCCACATTCACCTTCCACCCGTGAGACCTGAGGAAAGCTAATACAATGTCTGTATGAGCCCTTGATCTTGAAAGGGACGACGCTTGTATTAGGATGTCGTCTAGGTAAGGTGCCACTGCAATGCCCCTCGGTCTTAGAACCGCTAGAAGGGACCCTAGCACCTTTGTGAAAATTCTGGGAGCAGTGGCTAAACCGAACGGAAGAGCCACGGACTGGTAATGTTTGTCCAGAAAGGCGAACCTTAGGAACTGATGATGATCTATGTGGATAGAAATATGTAGGTATGCATCCTTTAAATCCACGGTAGTCATGAATTGACCCTCCTGGATTGTTGGTAAAATCGTTCGAATGGTTTCCATTTTGAACGATGGAACTCTGAGGAATTTGTTTAGAATCTTTAAATTCAGAATTGGTCTGAAAGTTCCCTCTTTTTTGGGAACTACAAACAGGTTTGAGTAAAACCCCTGACCTTGTTCCACTGTTGGAACTGGCTGTATCACTCCCATCTTTAATAGATCTCCTACGCAATGTAAGAATGCCTGTCTCTTTATCTGGTCTGAAGATAAGCGAGACATGTGGAACCTTCCCCTTGGAGGAAGTTCCTTGAATTCTAGAAGATAACCCTGAGAGATTATTTCTAGTGCCCAGGGATCCTGAACATCTCTTGCCCAAGCCTGAGCAAAGAGAGAGAGTCTGCCCCCTACTAGATCCGGTCCCGGATCGGGGGCTACCCCTTCATGATGTCTTGGTAGCAGCAGCAGGCTTCTTGGCCTGTTTACCCTTGTTCCAGCCTTGCATTGGTTTCCATGCTGGCTTAGCCTGGGAAGTGTTACCCTCTTGTCTAGAGGCTGCAGAGTTAGGAGACGGTCCGTTCCTGAAGTTGCGAAAGGAACGAAAATTAGATTTGTTCTTAGCCTTGAAAGGCCTATCCTGTGGGAGGGCATGGCCCTTTCCCCCAGTGATGTCTGAAATAATTTCCTTCAATTCTGGCACAAAAAGGGTCTTACCTTTGAAAGGAATATTAAGCAATTTTGTCTTGGATGACACATCCGCCGACCAAGATTTTAGCCAAAGCGCTCTGCACGCCACAATTGCAAAACCTGAATTTTTTGCCGCTAATTTCGCCAATTGCAAAGCGGCATCTAAAATAAAGGAATTAGCCAACTTTAGTGCGTGAATTCTGTCCATGACTTCCTCATATGGAGTCTCCTTATTGAGCGAATTTTCTAGTTCTTCAAACCAAAAAGACGCCGCCATTGTGACAGGAATAATGCACGAAATTGGTTGGAGGAGGAAACCTTGCTGAACAAATATCTTTTTAAGCAAACCTTCCAATTTTTTATCCATAGGATCTTTGAAAGCACAACTGTCCTCAATGGGAATAGTTGTGCGTTTGGCCAACGTAGAAACTGCCCCCTCAACCTTAGGAACTGTTTGACATGCGTCCCTCCTGGGGTCGACAATGGGGAACAATTTCTTAAATATAGGAGGTGGGACAAAAGGTATACCTGGCTTCTCCCACTCCTTAGTCACTATGTCCGCCACCCTTTTGGGTATCGAAAAGAAATCAGCGTGCACAGGGACCTCAAGGAATTTGTCCATTTTGCACAATTTTTCTGGAATGACCAAAGAGTCACAATCGTCCAGAGTAGTTAGCACCTCCTTAAGCAGGGCGCGGAGATGTTCTAACTTAAATTTAAACTTCACAATATCAGGTTCTGCCTGTTGAGAAACTTTTCCTGAATCAGAAATTTCTCCCTCCGACAGACCCTCCCTCACTGCCAATTCTGACTGGTGTGAGGGTATAACAGATAAATTATCGTCAGCGCACCCTTGCTCATCCTCTGTATTTAAAACTGAGCAATCACGCTTTCTTTCAAATGCTGGCATTTTGGAAAAAAGATTAGCTATAGAATTATCCATTACTGCCATTAATTGTTGCATAGTAACAAGCATTGGTGCGCTAGATGTACTAGGTGTCGCCTGCGCGGGCATAGCTGGTGTTGACACAGAAGGAGAGGATTATGAACTATCCCCACTACCTTCATTTGAAGAATCATCTTGGGCAACCTTATTAAATGTGACAGTACTGTCCTTACTTTGTTTGGACGCCATGGCACAATTTTCACATACATTTAAAGGGGAGACCACCTTGGCCTCCATACATACAGAACATGTTCTATCTGAAGGTACAGACATGTTAGACAGGCTTATACAGGCTATTAATGCAATAAAACCGTTTTTAAACAAAACCGTTACTGACTCTTTAAATGTTAAACAGAGCACACTTTATTTCTGAATGTGTGAAAAACTATGAAGGAAATATCCGATCCTTACCAAATTTGCATCCTAGTGTCTTAATGCTTTGAAAGTATTGCACACCAAATTTCAATTTTGTAACCCCTTAAATGAGCAAACCGGAGCTATTTGTTCAATTTACCAGTTTAAACCCACTACAGTCCCAGCCACAGCCTTTGCTGCGGCTTTACCTTTCCTTGGGGGTTATTCGCCACAGAAATAAGCCTTCCAGAATCATTTTTTATGGCCACAGGACCTTCTCACATGAACCTGCATTAAGGCGCGAAAATGAGGCCTCCTCCCTCTGCATACCAGAGTGAAAGGCCCTTCCTGACTAGAATAGGTGTCTAAAAGACTGCCAGGCGAATAAAAAACGTTCCCAAAGTGTTTTCAAGTTCCAAAACACTCCAAAAGTCATATAAATATTGTATAAATCCATCGATTTAGCCCACAATAGTGTCAACCAGTATATAGCCCATTAATAAGCCTTCATTCTGTTATGAGTCTAAGAAAAATGGCTTACCGATCCCAAAAAGGGAAAATGACAGTCTTCTAGCATTACTATGTCTTGTTAGAAAATGGACTAGTCATACCTTGAGCAGAAAAGTCTGCAAACTGTTCCCCCCAACTGAAGTTCTCTGGGCTCAACAGTCCTGCGTGGGAACAGCAATGGATTTTAGTTACTGCTGCTAAAATCATACCCCTCTTTAAACAGAACTCTTCATCACTTTCTGTTGTAGAGTAAATAGTACAAACCGGCACTATTTTAAAATAACAAACTCTTGATAGAAGAATAAAAAACTACAACTAACACCACATACTCTTTACCATCCCCGTGGAGATGCTACTTGTTCAGAGCGGCAAAGAGAATGACTGGGGGGCGGAGCCAGAGGCGGAGCTATATGGGCAGCTTTTGCTGTGCTCTCTTTGCCATTTCCTGTTAGGGAAGAGAATATTCCCACAAGTAAGGATGAAGCCGTGGACCGGACCACACCAATAGTTGTCACCCTCTTACTATTTAAGTGCAAATACCTCATGGCGATTGGTGAAGGGAAGTGTCAGCTTTTGATCTCCCTGGCTTGTTCCCAAAGTCTGGCAGGCTGCAAAAGTTTAAAGAGTCCCTCTCTCATAGTCTCAGCCAGGCTGTGTGACTCACTCCCTTGCAGGATTTTTAACACCGCACCCGCGCTAAACTAGGTGACTTTAGAGCATCACGTGACTGACACTCCCATCCAGACTCAAGAGAGGAGTGCCGCGCTACTCAAGGTATCAGCATCACATGATTGACAATTGACATATTGTCATTAGGCTCAGAACTTCAGAAGCGGAGCACCGCGCTACTTAAGTTCCTAACTTCACATGACTGACATGTCACTCACCAGGCTCAGAAGCGGAGCGCCGTGCTACTCAGGTTCCCTTTGCCACTGACTGTAAGTTTTCAGTGATTAAAGGCAGCTCAGCCAGGAGGTGTATTTCATTACACTGTGCTAGTGAACGGATGCACGCACCCTCTGCTAAATATGACACGACCTACCTTACATATAGGTCACTCACTCCTCTCGCGGGCATGCCAAATTGCCAATAGCCAGCTTTATCTCTGACCCTAGATGGATAAACAGCAGCGTACTACTCGGCGGAACCAAAAGTCAGTGGAACAAAGTGCTGTGCTTCTGTGAGCATGGGAGCTGGGACTTTGGGTCGGGACATAACTTGTTAGAGTAGCAGATCATTATGAATAAAAAGAACTGTCTTAGAAAGGCTTGTCCTTTTTTTTTGTACTCGTATTACCGGGCAGCAACTGAAAATACTGGATTGTCCGGTCAAATACCGGACACCTGGCAACCCTATGATGGGACCTAACAATAACTTTAATCACATATCACAGATAGGCTCACATGTTGTCTATGTTTACATGAAACAGGGCTGAGTTTATCACTATGGTGATTTCATTAGTAAAATTAACTCTCAGCTGGGTAAAGGCCAGGATAAGTGTCTGTCAATGGATATCTGCACACAGACAATTTGAGGATTAGGGGGGTGGGTTTGTATCAATTAACCTATTGTAGGACCAGGAAGGGTTTAAATAGCAAGTGTATCCATTTTTATTATCATTGTATAGCCTGAGGAAACAGGCTTTGAAGGGCTGAGAAACGTGTTGCTTTGTTTTTAGATAAAATTATGTTTTTATGATACACTTGCCTCTTTCTGGGACTTTATATCGTGTGGTTTTGAGAGGATCCTGCCAATGCCTGAGCACAGTCTATGGGGCGACTGAGAGGTCTCAGCTCGGTATTACTGCACCTGGAGGTGCGCAACATCCTGTAAGTGCAATCATTAAAGGGACATGAAAACAAAAAAAAATATTTCATGATTCAGATAGAGAATACAATTTTAAACAACTTTCCAATTTACATATATTATTTTATTTGCTTCCTTCTCTTGTTATCCTTTGTTGAAAGGTTTATCTAGGAAAGCTCAGGAGCAGCAAAGAACCTAGGTTCTATCTTCTGATTGGTGGCTGCATATATATCGATTGTCATTGGCTCACCCATGTGTTCTGTTAGAAACCAGTAGTGCATTGCTGCTCCTTCAACAAATGATACCAAGAGAATGAAACAAATTAGATAATAGAAGTAAATTAGAAGGTTGTTTAAAATTGTATTCTCTATCCAAATTATTAAAGAAAAAATTTGGGTTTCATGTCCCTTTATGTGGTATCAATTTGCCTGTCTCCACTGTACTAGGCTATGGTAGCTGTGTTTTATCACTCACAAGAACGAAAGCCTCACCTGCTGACCATTTGATCGGGTGCTTGAATTGTTGGCACACAGTGAGCTGGACCACTGTCATTGTTCCAGTCTGCTCCATCTGCACCATTGGGTGCTTCACCCTTGTGAGTACCTTTTTGTATTACACTGAATAATCCTTTGTACAGACGTTACTAGGCCATACTGGCGCCTCTGTGTTTTTCTTCTCTCCAGATCAACCATTACCAGGGACCGACCATCCTTTTGACAGAGTGCTGCCAGCTTGCTGGATAATAAGGACTTTTTATATATATTCTTTTGGGTTATGTTTTATTTGGATTTGATGTGTATCTTTTGTTACCTGTCCTGATCAATCATGCTATAGGATCTGTAGTAAGGAAGCGCCCCCTATGAGAATTTGTTTTGCATATCTTATATCCCATATTGTCTTTTTTTAATATGTGCAAGTATTATGTAAAATCATTACACTTAAAGAGACATGATACATAAATGTTGAAACACTTGAAAGTGATGCAGCATAGTTGTAAAAAGCTAATTAGAAAATATCACCTGAACATCTCTATGTAAAAAAGAAAGATAGTCTATCTTAAAATGTCCTAAGTATTCACACCCCATTGTAAAGGACTTTAAGCAACAAATCAGTATGTCTGTCCTGGGTCAGGCAAGGGAGTGAGCTTCATACACACTCATGTTATTTCCTTATTCAGTTTAAGGAAGTTTACTATGAAATCTCATGAGAATTAAGTGAAATCTCATGAGATCACAGTAAAAAAGTTCATGCAGATTGGCTGCTGTTCATTTCTTCCTTTTTTCATTTACCTGCAGCTGGGCAGTAACTGAAAGATAACTTTTTACAGAACACTTACTTTGGTGAGATGAGGAAATTGTGATGTAAAATAGCTTTCTTTTTTTATAGAGATGTTCAGGTGATAGTTTTACTGTCAGCTTTTTACAGTTATGCTGCATCACTTTCAAGTGATTTAGCATTTGAGTAGTATGTCCCTTTAAAATAATGTATTAGATCAAGTCTCCCTTACAGATACCAGTCATCCTTAAATTCCTCTGACACGATTATTGAAGTTTGTAACAAGAGTGACAAGGGCGCAGTGGCACACTAGATAATTATTCAAATAAAAAAAATGTATGAAAAAAGTTGGGGTATTGAAACATGAAGCACAATAAAAAAAAATCCCGCAATACGGAAATATGAATGTTCTTTTTACAGATTAAAGGTTTAGTTTTCCTTTGAAAGTCACTTTCAATTTACAGTTACATGCAGGGGAAATACACTTTATTTCTCAATATGCATTATACAGAATTTCTTATTTTTCTTTGCCAGGGTGACTTTTTTTTCTGTTTCTTAATAAGATCATGACCCAAATTCTCTCAAGAGTCCTAAATTTTAGCATTACTTAACCCAGGTTCATAGGAACTCGTACTATGGCAAAACAATCCTAAACTCCGTGACCCTAGACAATGTGTAAAGAACTATACCTAAATAACATGTTTTTTATGAAAGAATGAAAATGAAATTTCTTACCAACAATTTATAGGCAACAAAGGCCTAATAGAATCAAAGGAACAGTGTTTTTTGATAAGGTATATATATATATATATATATATATATATATATATATATATATATATATATATAAATATATATATAGAGAGAGATATATATATATATATATATATATATATATATATATATATCTCAAGGTCCAATATGATGATGGTTAATGTTTGATTATTGATTTGTATACATCATCTCCTATTTGGGTGATTGGTTTAACATAATGGGGGAGGGGCTTGTTTGGGTATTTAACACTGTTTGTACCGCTACTTGGTGTTTATTGGTGTTATATATATATAAAAGCACTTCCACCTCAGGTACTTCTTCCACGATTTCCAAGGGGGTTTTATAAAAGGGAAAGAGAAGTTAAAACCTTTGAAATTAATAAGGTAACTGCATATTCGCCAGACATCACTTTCATGTATTCAGTATGTTTCACCATCCTCAAACATTTATGCCTAATGTTTTACCTGAATCTAGTCAACAGCCATTTACTACTAATGATACTCAGTGAGATTTTACAGATAAATATATAACCAGGAAAGAAGCCTACATCACATATTAAATGAAAACCATAAAAAGCATGGAGCTTTTTTGTTAATATTTCTCTCTCTCTCTTTGCAACTGGCAAACAAATATTTATAGCAACACGTGCAAATACTGTATGTTATTAGAGGATGCTCCATCATTTTCAGCAAGATGCATGGAAAATTAAACAGTATTTCGAATAAACCTTTATGCCAAAATATTGAGTGGTATTGTTGCCAAAAAATAGGCAAAGCTTACTTCTCAATAAAGCACTTTAAGTTTAGAATCAACAGGGGCCCTGATACGTGACAAAATATCATGGAGCTAACAGAGAATTGATAATCCTACTGATAAAGTCTAGACATCCTTACTCAAAATAACACAACAATGATTTAAACAAAAAGTATACTAATTTAAAAAAATGTACAGACGTGAAACGAAAGAAACAAATATAGTACTGTTATAAAAATGTTTACACTCGTGAGAACCACCACATCAAAAGGAATGTTGTTCTTTTCAGCATTCAAGTCTATTAAATCAATTCCCCATTTCAGTGTCTTTCATTTATAGTGACCAATTGTTTAAAACCAACTTGCAGACCATGAGAATGATGCTTATGTTTCCAATAGTATAATAGGTATATAAACTCACCCACTTGTTGTGAGAGTAAAAATGTATTTATTGACTCAGAACAATGATATAATATCTGTTTAAAATGGCCTCATATTATTCTCATTCCATGGAACAAAAAAGTATAACTGTAGAAGACCAAAAGACATAAAAAACTAAGCCTTTTTCAGGGAATTACAATTTTAATATCACAGGGCAACTGAGCTCTGGTTGGAGATAGATACCTCTAAAAAATGGTGATGTAAAATCCCTATCATACTACTGAAAAACTTAAATTATGCTTACCTGATAATTTTCTTTTCTTCAGACGGGGAGAGTCCACAGCTGCATTCATTACTTTTGAGAAATACAGAACCTGGCCACCAGGAGGACGCAAAGACACCCCAGCCAAAGGCTTAAATACCTCCCCCACTTCCCTCTGCCAAGGGAACAAGCAACAGTAGGAGAAATATCAGGGTGAAAAAGGTGCCAGGAGAACAAAAAACTAAAATTACCGCCGCCCCATACAAAAACACGGGCGGGGAGCTGTGGACTCTCCCCGTCTAAAGAAAAGATAATTATAAGGTAAGCATAATTTAAGTTTTTCTTGATCAACGGGGAGAGTCCACAGCTGCATTCATTACTTTTGGGAACAATACCCAAGCTATAGAGGACACTGAATGCAAAACGGGAGAGTACAAAAGGCGGCCCATTCTGAGGGCACCACAGCCTGAAAACACCCAAACTCCCGACAAGAAAACTGCTTCACTAGAAGCTGAAGTAACAAAAAGAAACAGCCCAAGTAACTGCCCAACAGTTAGAACCAGCAAGGCCTTTGCTAGAGACTGCTCAGTTTATAAGACTCGACCGGACCAAAAAGCCCCTTAGGAAACAAAGTCCCGCAGGCACTCAGCCCGCAAACAAACTCACCCTCTACCCAAAGTAAGGGGAACATCCACATTCCCCCAGAACGGAAGAAAAAGGACTCAGATAAGAGACTAGGGCGACATAAACCCCAAAGGTAACTCCAAAAGTGTAAACCAGGATGAAACAAGGCACAACCAATGAAAAAAAAGCTACCACCCAACAGGGCAAAGGGAGAAATCCCCATCTGCATAGAAGCCAAGGAATAATTAATGCCCTGAAACTGAAAGGGAGAAGGAAAAATTCTCCCCTATGCAGAGTGCCAACTTGCACCCAAGGAAGACCAACCAAAGACAAACTGTCCCCGGAAGCCGCTGAAACAGTATCAAAATATCTGAATATACTCCTCCAAGCCACAGGCATCCTGCAGCAACGGAGCACTTAGCGGTCTAAGTCGCCAACCCTAGGTAATAAACTGCATAGGACCATCCTCAAGAAGAAGGACTCCAGGAAGTGCAGAACAACTCCTTCCCAAAAAGGACCGGAAAGAAGAGACCAGAACCCGGAAAAACAGTAGAGAAACTACCTGCCGAGGAGGATCTACCGCAAAGCCTCCCTTTAAGGAATGCTCACAATATCAAACTATGATATGCGGCCAAAGATCAATTTTTCCGACAGATCCCTGACCCTCGCTTCGGGCAACGGGCCCAGCACCAAAAGTGACTTATAATGCCCAAAAGGACAAATGAAATAAAATTATCCGATCATCAAGACTTCCAGGAAGGAAAAAGAAGGGAACCAACCCCCCAAAAAGCTCGGGTCCAGGACCCTGACGCAGCCCTCTTCTCGAAGACTAAGGGTACTCCCAGAGAGAGCCCCTCCACAGAAAAGTATAGAGATGGCATGTCACAACAAATTCATCCCTTCACTCTGACATCCTGCACGCAAGGCAGGGGGGACAAACCCACTGAAAAGAGGGAGAAAAGTACCTCCCATCATCAGGCGGATATTATAGATAAAGATGCCTTAGGCAAGGGTATTTGCAGGACCAGCATAATGAAAATACATAGCCACAGCTGTATTTGAATTCTTGACCCGCAGTTTTCAAAGAAGCATAAACCACCACTAAAGCATGGGGGAACACCATCCAAATCCACCCCAAAGGAGGGAAAACGAAAACAGCACAGTGCTTCAGCGCACCAGCACAGCACACCCGCAAAAAGGCATAGAGCGTAAAGCTGTAGACAGATTCAGCAGGTCAAGTTCCGAATGACAGAAACATCCGGCCACTACGGCTGGTCCAGTAGAATACTACGTCTCTAAGAAAAGAAAAATATGCGCTGGTACGAACCGAAGATGTTCCGGAACCGGGAACAGGGCCATCCCGAACCCCCTAAGGGATCTGGTACAGAACTCCAAAAAGACCAGTCAAAGACAAGGACAAATAAACTCAGACACCCAGAACTCAAAGCCGGCTTACCCCTCCAGAGCAGACTTTGCACTCCAGGTGATGCATAACAGTTATGCCCAAGGCACCTTGGACACCAAACTCTCATGTAAGAGTCCTAGACACAGAGTACTTAAGACACCCACAACGGGAAACAACACCCAAATTAAAAGGGGTGCTAGGCAATGATGAGAGCCACACAGCCACTCTGGATGACCGTAAGGCACTAGGGACAACAGCACTAAGTCCAAAGACTAAGAGAACGTCAAGAGAACAGAGCTCCATCACAGATATCCTGGATTGAAAATAGGACCATAGTCTCTGAGATCCACTCAGGATCCTTCTCCTGGAAGCCCCTACAGTTCGAGGAATAACGAATGAACTAACATTCTAACCCCAGACGGGTAAAAACCCAGAAACGTCTAAGTAGGGGCAAAAACAGAAAAAATGTAAAACACCCTAATCTGCAAACTCCAAAAACATGGGAACAGATGGAACCCCCAAAGTAGAAAACCCAAAGGTCCTACTAGCTGAAACAGCTGACCAAAGGCCAAACCCAAGGAAAGGAGACAAAAAGAAAGGGCCCAATCAGCCTCAACCTGAAGGAAGAGATACTGTCATCAAGGAAAACAGATCCAAAAGGACAATGCCAAAGAAGACCTTAAAGAGAAGACGAGGAACATTACCCAGAGCAACCCTTAGCAGGATCCGCTCTGGACCCTCACCAACAAATAGAGAAAAGACAGCGAGGACTGAATACAATCTTTCAGTCTCCTGCAACTCACGATTTAGGCTATTTATAACCCATCAGTGAAAGGGTACTAACTGAAAGGAAGACCTCCTGATGCTCGAACAAAAGGCCTCCTCTCCCCATATGTAGCCCTGCATGTGCAGAGCCTCAACATTTTTTTGAAGCTTATGGAAGTTTGACTTCACGAAAACTCTAGCAAAAGCAAAAGCATAATTCGATCTGAAAATACCCCAAAGAGAAACTAACTCCTCATCCGAGTGAAAAACTCACCATCAAACCAGGCAGCCAGTTACACCGGCACCACCTGGAGGATATAAGTCGTAAGGAACAGAGTTTAGTGCCCGACCACGACCAGCCAGCTTTTCAAAAAGGGCATTTAAAACTGAACCTTACTTGTGTACTGAACCTTAACATGCGGATTCCGCAGAAGTGCTCAAGCTACCACTAAATCGCCAGTATCAAATTCCAGACAAGAAATGTTTCCCAACAGAAAAATTATAACAGACATGAGCTTCCAAAAGAAATAAAACACATCCTAACCGGATCAAAGAAAAAGAAGGCAGCACCCGCAGGTGAACGCCCAAAAAGAATGGGTACACTAAGCAGCCAATCAGAGACCCCATTCCTTCAAAGCTCAGAACTGGAATAAAAAGAAAAAAAAGAAAATTGGAGACTATAAGGAGAATAACTGCATCCCCACATGTCTAACCCAGCTTGCCGTCTGAAACAGAAGACTGCGGATCCCCCAACCTATTAGGACTGAGATCCTCCAGCACCACCAAAACATGCCGCAGCAGGACACAAAGGCGCGCCATTCTATAACGAAAAGCAAGACTTACCTCCGCCGGGGCAAGTGACGACCCCGGAAGCTTCAGAGGAAACTGCTTCCCCAGATGGCTGACCTGACCCAGACGATCCCACACCTGACGAGCCCTGGTTAGCAGAACACGGAAAGTATCTCAGCAACACCTCGCTCTCTGGAAGATGTAAATGTGCCAACGCCATAGATATGGCCATGCGGAACCGTGCCGTAACCTCTGGAGGAAACAAGCCGCCTTCCGGGGAAGGGGTAACGGCATTAGGGACACCTGCTTGCATACCCAAGGAAGGTTCTAGGGGAGGCGCCTCACAGGATATGGGATCCACAGGGGCGGATGGCTCGGCGGACTCTAAGTTCCCTGTTCCGGGAGAAGATGTGGTGACATTTAATCACAGGAATATTGGAATATAGCTCACAGATTTTATACCTGGCAATTCACATAGCTGGTTTTAAAGTTGAATATTCAAGTAGTTCTTTTGTAAAATGTCATCACAGAAGATAGTACTCCTAAGCGGCATTCAGAACATAACTGATGGGCATGGAATACCTGGGCCATTTCATACTCTTCGCAAGAAGTAGAATCTGAATCAGAGACATCCGTCTCCAAAATATTAGAATCCTCCATAACTTGATGATAGATAATTATGGATAGAAAAAAAAAAACGGCACCTTACACCCCACAATGCCTGGGGCTCTCACCACCTCCTGTGACAGAGACAACTAGCGAACAGATTCTCTCCGTCAGCACACGGTCAGGAATACGGAAATGGAGAACAGAACGTGACCACGCCTAGTCACAAGGTACACCGTGCAGGCCAGAAAAAAAAGCGTGACAAGGCCCCAGGGCCGTGCAGCCTGACCAAAAGCCTGTTATGTTCCGATATAGCCAAGAGCCAAATTTTCAACACACATTAGCAGACAGAATCACATAAAAAAACATAATTTATGCTTACCTGATAAATTTATTTATCTTGTGGTGTATCCAGTCCACGGATCATCCATTACTTGTGGGATATTCTCCTTCCCAACAGGAAGTTGCAAGAGGATCACCCACAGCAGAGCTGTCTATATAGCTCCTCTCCTAACTGCCATATCCAGTCATTCAACTGAAGACAAGCAAGAGAAAGGAGAAACCATAGGGTGCAGTGGTGACTGTAGTTTAAAGATAAAAAATACCTGCCTGAATATGATAGGGCGGGCCGTGGACTGGATACACCACAAGAGAAATAAATTTATAGGTAAGCATAAATTATGTTTTCTCTTGTAAGGTGTATCCAGTCCACGGATCATCCATTACTTGTGGGATACCAATACCAAAGCTAAAGTACACGGATGAAGGGAGGGACAAGGCAGGTACTTAAACAGAAGGTACAACTGCCTGTAAAACCTTTCTCCCAAAAAATAGCCTCCGAAGAAGCAAAATTATTAAATTTATAGAATTTTGAAAAGGTATGAAGCGAAGACCAAGTCACCGCCTTGCAAATCTGTTCAACAGAAGCCTCATTTTTAAAGGCCCATGTGGAAGCCACAGCTCTAGTAGAATGAGATGTAATCCTTTCAGGAGGCTGCTGGCCAGCAGTCTCATAAGCTAAGCGTATTATACATCTTAGCCAAAACGAAAGAGAAGTTGCCAAAGCCTTTTGGCCTCTCCTCTGTCCAGAGTAGACAACAAACAAAGCAGATGTTTGACGGAAATCTTTAGTAGCTTTTAAATAATACTTTAAAGCACGAACCACGTCAAGATTGTGTAATAGACGTTCCTTCTTTGAAGAAGGATTAGGACACAATGACGGAACAACAATCTCCTGATTGATATTCTTATTAGATACCACCTTAGGTAAAAACCCAGGTTTGGTACGCAAAACTACCTTATCTGCATGGAAGATCAGATAAGGGGAATCACAATGTAAGGCAGATAACTCGGAAACTCTACGAGCCGAGGAAATAGCTACCAAAAATAGAACTTTCCAAGATAAAAGTTTGATATCTATGGAATGAAGAGGTTCAAACGGAACCCCTTGAAGAACTTTAAGAACCAAATTTAAACTCCATGGCGGAGCAACAGGTTTAAACCCAGGCTTGATTCTAACTAAAGCCTGACAAAATGCCTGAACGTCTGGAACATCCGCCAGACGCTTGTGCAAAAGAATAGACAGAGCAGAAATCTGTCCCTTTAAGGAACTAGCTGACAATCCTGTTTCCAATCCTTCTTGGAGAAAAGATAATATCCTGGGAATCCTGACTTTACTCCATGAGTAACCCTTGGATTCACACCAATAAAGATATTTACGCCATATCTTATGATAGATTTTCCTGGTGACAGGCTTTCGTGCCTGAATTAAGGTATCAATGACTGACTCGGAGAAGCCATGCATTGATAAAATCAAGCGTTCAATCTCCAGGCAGTCAGTCTCAGATAAATTAGATTTGGATGGTTGAAAGGACCCTGAAGTAGAAGGTCCTGTCTCAGCGGCAGAGTCCATGGTGGAAAGGATGACATGTCCACCAGATCTGCATACCAAGTCCTGCGTGGCCACGCAGGCGCTATCAAGATCACTGATGCTCTCTCCTGCTTGACTTTGGCAATCAGACGAGGGAGCAGAGGAAACGGTGGAAACACATAAGCCAGGTTGAAAGACCAAGGTGCTGCTAGAGCATCTATCAGCGTCGCCTTGGGATCCCTGGACCTGGATCCGTAACAAGGAAGTTTGGCGTTCTGGCGAGACGCCATGAGATCCAGTTCTGGTTTGCCCCAACGATGAATCAATTGTGCAAACACCTCCGGATGGAGTTCCCACTCCCCCGGATGAAAAGTCTGACGACTTAGAAAATCCGCCTCCCAGTTCTCCACACCTGGGATATGGATAGCTGATAAGTGGCAAGAGTGAATCTCTGCCCATCGAATTATCTTTGAGACTTCTAACATCGCTAGGGAACTCCTTGTTCCCCCTTGATGGTTGATGTAAGCCACAGTCGTGATGTTGTCCGACTGAAATCTGATGAACCTCATTGTCGCTAGCTGAGGCCAAGCCTGAAGAGCATTGAATATCGCTCTTAGTTCCAGAATGTTTATTGGAAAGAGTGTCTCCTCCTGAGTCCACGATCCCTGAGCCTTCAGGGAGTTCCAGACTGCCCCCCAGCCTAGAAGGCTGGCATCTGTCGTTACAATTGTCCAATCTGGCCTGCGAGAGGTCATACCTTTGGACAAATGGACCCGAGATAGCCACCAGAGAAGAGAATCCCTGGTCTCTTGATCCAGATTTAGTAGAGGGGACAAATCTGTGTAATCCCCATTCCACTGACTGAGCATGCAGAGTTGCAGCGGTCTGAGATGTAGGCGAGCAAACGGCACTATGTCCATTGCCGCTACCATTAAGTCGATTACTTCCATACACTGAGCCACCAAAGGGCGAGAAGTGGAATAAAGAACACGGCAGGAATTTAGAAGTTTTGATAACCTGGACTCTGTCAGGTAAATCCTTATTTCTACAGAATCTATTAGAGTTCCCAGAAAGGAGACTCTTGTGAGAGGGGATAGATAACTCTTTTCTTCGTTCACCTTCCACCCATGCGACCTCAGAAATGCCAGAACTATGTTCGTATGAGACTTGGCAATTTGGAAATTTGACGCCTGTATCAGAATGTCGTCTAAATAAGGGGCCACTGCTATGCCTCGCGGTCTTAGGACCGCCAGAAGTGACCCCAGAACCTTCTTAAAGATTCTTGGGGCTGTAGCTAACCCAAAGGGAAGAGCTACAAACTGGTAATGTCTGTCTAGGAAGGCAAACCTGAGAAAAAGATGATGATCTTTGTGTATCGGAATGTGAAGATAAGCATCCTTTAAATCCACTGTAGTCATATATTGACCCTCCTGGATCATAGGTAGGATGGTACGAATAGTCTCCATCTTGAATGATGGGACTCTGAGGAATTTGTTTAAGATCTTGAGATCTAAAATTGGTCTGAAGGTTCCCTCTTTTTTGGGAACCACAAACAGATTTGAGTAAAATCCCTGTCCCTGTTCCTCCTTTGGAACTGGATGGATCACTCCCATAACTAGGAGGTCTTGAACACAGTGTAAAAATGCCTCTCCCTTTATCTGGTTTGCAGATAATTGTGAAAGGTGAAATCTCCCTTTTGGAGGAGAAGCTCTGAAGTCCAGAAGATATCCCTGGGATACAATTTCCAACGCCCAGGGATCCTGGACATCTCTTGCCCAGGACTGGGCGAAGAGCGAAAGTCTGCCCCTACTAGATCCGTTACCGGATAGGGGGCCGATCCTTCATGCTGTCTTAGAGGCAGCAGCAAGCTTTTTGGCCTGCTTACCTTTGTTCCAGGTCTGGTTAGGTCTCCAGACCGACTTGGACTGCGCAAAAGTTCCCTCTTGTTTTGCATTAGAGGAAGTTGATGCCGCACTCGCCTTGAAGTTTTGAAAGGCACCAAAATTAGTCTGTTTGGCCCTTGATTTGGACCTATCCTGAGGAAGAGCATGACCTTTTCCTCCAGTGATATCAGAAATGATCTCCTCCAAACCAGGCCCGAATAGGGTTTGCCCCTTGAAGGGAATGTTAAGCAGCTTAGACTTTGAAGTAACGTCAGCTGACCATGATTTAAGCCATACCGCCCTGCGTGCCTGAATAGCAAAAACAGACTTCTTAGCCGTTAGTTTAGTTAAATGAACAATGGCATCAGAAACAAAAGAATTGGCTAACTTAAGTGCTCTAAGCTTGTCAAGTATGTCATCCAATGGAGTCTCTACCTGTAAAGCCTCTTCCAGAGACTCAAACCAGAAAGCCGCAGCAGCAGTGACTGGGGCAATGCATGCAAGGGGCTGTAGAATAAAACCTTGTTGAATAAACATTTTCTTAAGGTAACCCTCTAACTTTTATCCATTGGATCTAATAAAGCACAACTGTCCTCGACAGGGATAGTAGTACGCTTAGCTAGGGTAGAAACTGCTCCCTCCACCTTAGGAACTGTCTGCCATAAGTCCCGTGTGGTGGCATCTATCGGAAACATTTTCTTAAAAATAGGAGGGTGAGAGAACGGCACACCTGGTCTATCCCATTCCTTAGAAATAATTTCTGTAAACCTTTTAGGTATTGGAAAAACATCAGTGCACACCGGCACAGCATAGTATTTATCCAATCTACACAATTTCTCTGGCACTGCAATTGTATCACAGTCATTCAGAGCAGCTAAAACCTCCCTGAGCAATACGCGGAGGTGTTCAAGCTTAAATTTAAATGTTGACATATCAGAATCAGGTTGAATCCTCTTCCCTGAGTCAGAAACATCACCCCCAGAAAGAAGCTCTCCTTCCTCAGCTTCTGCATATTGTGAGGGAGTATCAGACATAGCTACTAAAGCGTCAGTATGCTCTGTATTTCTTCTAACTCCAGAGCTGTCTCGCTTTCCTCGTAACCCAGGTAGTCTGGATAATACCGCTGACAGTGTATTATCCATGACTGCCGCCATGTCTTGTAAAGTAAACGCCATGGGCGCACTAGATGTACTTGGCGCCATTTGAGCGTGAGTCCCTTGAGCGGGAGTCAAAGTGTCTGACACGTGGGGCGAGTTAGTCGGCATAACTTCCCCCTCTTCAGATTCCTCTGGTGATAAATTTTTTAAAGACAGAATATGGTCTTTATTACTTAAAGTGAAATCAGTACATTTGGTACACATTCTAAGAGGGGGTTCCACCATGGCTTCTAAACATAATGAACAAGGAGTTTCATCTATGTCAGACATGTTTAAACAGACTAGCAATGAGACCAGCAAGCTTGGAAAACACTTTATAGCAAGTTAACAAGCAAAAAATAAAAACGGTACTGTGCCTTTAAGAAACATAAAAAAGGTCAGAATTTGAAAAACAGTGAAAAAAAGCAGTAAATCAAACAAATTTTTTACAGTGTGTATAATAAGCTAACAGAGCATTGCACCCACTTGCAAATGGATGATTAATCCCTTAGTTCAAAAAAACGGATAAAAAAAACGATATAGACGTTTTTTAACAGTCACAACAAACTGCCACAGCTCTGCTGTGGCCCTACCTTCCCAAACAAACGACTTTGGAAAGCCTAAGAGCCCTTTAGAGAGGTCCTGTAGCCTTCAGGGGACTCCTGGAGGAAAGCTGGATGTCTCAGTCTGTAAAAGTTACTGCGCTAAATTAGGCCCCTCCCACTCATGTCTAGACCCCAATAAAGTTTTATCACCAAAACATATATAAAAATGTTTAAACACTTCCAGCAAACGTTTTATATGACAGGAATTGAAAATTTATAAGAGTATTACCTCTGACAGTAAGCATGATACCAGTCACTATTAAATCACTGTAATCAGGTTTACCTTACATAAATCTGGTATCAGCAGCATTTTCTAGTATTTACATCTCTAGAAAAAAAATTTACCTGCACATACCTCATAGCAGGATAACCTGCACGGCATTCCCCAGCTGAAGTTACTTTCTCTTCAGTTATGTGTGAGAACAGCAATGGATCTTAGTTACAACCTGCTAAGATCATTAGAAATCACAGGCAGATTCTTCTATTTTCTGCCTGGGACAAAAATAGTACAACTCCGGTACCATTTAAAAATAACAAACTTTAGATTGAAGAAAAAAACAACTACGTTTCACCACTTCTCTCTTACTACTTCCATGCTTGTCGAGAGTTGCAAGAGAATGACTGGATATGGCAGTTAGGGGAGGAGCTATATAGACAGCTCTGCTGTGGGTGATCCTCTTGCAGCTTCCTGTTGGGAAGGAGAATATCCCACAAGTAATGGATGATCCGTGGACTGGATACACCTTACAAGAGAAACATGATTAAATTCCCCCCCTGTTCAATAACCACCCTCAGGAGATATTAACCCATGATTCCATAAAGATAAAGGAGTCGCATTGAGACCCTGACTTCTTTGTTTACATTACATTCACACCATCGAAGTAAAATGAAACAATCTTACCGGAATCTACGCCGTGGAACAGGAATACGGCCTTTCAAGTGTGATAGATAGTAGCTTCGCTACTGAAATGGACTTGAGTGAAGAAAGCAGGCAGCGAAACTTGTCAACGCTGATTGCTAAGTAGCTGTTAACCTGAGTCGGGGTGGTTTCGCAAAAAGGCTCTCCCTGCATCTCTGGACTCTAACTTTCATCCATGCTCTCACTGAAAGGCTGACAGGATTAATTAAAACTCCAGTCCCATTTCAAAGAGTACTACCCTCCATAAGAGACTATTTTAAATATTTTCCAACACTTCTCTGCCAACCTCCTGTGACAAAAGGCAAAGAATAACTGGGGGATGAGGGAAGTGGGGGAGGTATTTAAGCCTTTGGCAGGGGTGTCTTTGCCTCCTCCTGGTGGCCAGGTTCTGTATTTCCCAAAAGTAATGAATGCAGCTGTGGACTCTCCCCGTTGATGAAGAAAATATAATCTTTATTCTCATGATTCTTAGGTTGGTGATAACCAGTTTTATGTTATGCTGATTTATCATTCCATCATGAACGATACTGAGAAAAAGAGCGGTCTACAAAAGGTTCTTAAAGTTATACCCAGGTTCTAGTGAGTGAAATTCTGTACAACTGATATTGTTATAAATGTACTTTATTTTTATTTCCTTTCATTTATTCTCAACTAACATTCAAACCAGTTAGCCCAGCAGCAATCACAGAAGGAATCTAGAGCTACATAGAGTTGAGTGGAGAAAATGCTTATTGAGTAGCAAAACAAGGATGAGCTGAAACAGATAGCTTTTTAAAGCGGTCAGATACTCTTAGCTACCTCAACTTCCATACTAGCTTTCTCAGTACAGCATAAGTAAATGTAAGAAATAAGTTGCTAGGTTTGGGTTATTTACTCAAGGGATATGGACACAGGGATTGAAAATCTCCCCTAAAACGTTTTTTTTTGTAAGGAACATACAAAAATAGAAGGCCTGGACTGCAGGAACGAGAGTGAATATATAGGAAGCTTTCATATGCTATAAAAATATAATTTATAATTTATATATCACTAGCATACTTCCTGTATATGTATTTTAAATGGTATAGAACAATATACAGCATCTTGCCTTTCTCCCACACCTGAAATTGTGACTTGGCTTTCACTGTGCTTCATTAGAACCCACCTATATTTATTTCAGTCTTACACTGTCTGTTTTGGTTGCTGCTATGTCTTTTTTCACTCTGGTCTACTTTCTGTTTACCACAATGACCTCATCCTGTTATCTCTGTCCAGCCAGTCTTAATCATGCTATTTATGCTCCTGATATCACTTTGTTATTTACTGTCAGGAGGAAAGAATATTCCAGCACCTTTACGAGGAAAGAAGCAAACCAGCTGACTGCTGGTTCAGCGAATTTGCTTTGTGGCAAACATTTGCTTTTTAATCATGCCCTGTGTGTCCTTTGCCTAGTGAATTTACAATGAAGTGTAAAAAATATATGAATGGCACGGTAAACATTGGCCTCTACTTCCAATACTGCCCCCTGGTAAATACTCTGAAATGTACCCTCCCACATATGCAATATATAGGCATCCTATTGAATATGTAACTTTTTAGATGCATCACTATGTATTAAAGAAATTTTTTAAAAAAATATACTACTGTAAAAATGTATTTTATAATCAAGCCAATTAATTGTAACACAGAAAATAGGCAGATATAACATG